>NC_092048.1:110869449-111174542 GCF_003086295.3 Arachis hypogaea
TCAGTTTGAAAGGCTTGGTAATCTAACTTGGACATTGAATGCTTGATCTATGCTACTCATGCCTTTGCCTGCATGCCAATAAACACCTTGCATTTAATTGTCATCATATGCACTTCCTATATTTCCATTTATGATTTTTCACATGTAGTCATGACCATGTGTTAACATCATTTACCTTTTAATGTGCATTCATTACCACCTTTCCGTTCTCTTCCTTGCTCTATCCCTTAACATTTTGACATACTTTCTCTTTTCTCCCTTTTAAGATGGCCACCAAGAAAGGCAAGAAGAAAGCTGCTTCCAAATCAACAGCAAGGAGAGGAACAAAACGAGCATTAGTGGCAGAGCCTTCTTCAACTGCAGTTAAATCCTCAACAAAAAGAATTAAGAGGATTATAAAGGTTGATGATAAAGAGAAAGCCTTCCCAGCAAAGGACACTACGCGATTTCCCAAGCTACTGTGAGCAGATGTTCTCCATCCTGGTAGAAAGGAGTTACAACAACGAATACCTTCTTATCCTCCCAAACCACATTACTGATTTTGTTGAGCTGAAAATTGCACGAAGATAATGGGGTTTCCTCCAGAGATAGCCACGGCAGGTTAATCTTTCTTGGGTAGTCGAGTTCTACTCCAACTTCTACCTACCGACCCTGCAGTCTGTCTATGTCCGCCAGAAGTAAGTCTCCATCACAGAAGAGGCCATTCAACGAGCTTTAGATCTTCCCCCTACTCCAGAAGGACTGGACGCATTTCTAGAAGCCACACTCAAGCGACAGATGTACCAATTTGACTGGGACACTGTTCTCAGAGTTATCGCACTACCTGGCAGCAGATGGATCTACGGATACCATCGTTCCCGTCCTAAGGGAATATCGGCTTCCGCACTCACCTTGGAGGCTCGTGTATGGGCACAGATTATGTCCCATTACGTATTTCTGAGCACTCACGAGTCCTCCTTCACTGTAGACATGGCCGTTCTAGTATGGTGCATCCTTACAGACCAACCTCTGAACCTACCAAGACACATCCGGAAGGCCATGGGACACGTACAAATTACGGGCAACTTACCTTTTTCCGCCTTGGTTTCAGATCTTGTCTCAACATCCGGAGTCTCCTACAGAGCCGGAGACACCAAAGCCATGCTTCCACGGGATGATCAGTACGTCCCTAATGGGAAATATCTCAGACCTTCAGTAGCCACTACAAGCCAGCCTACTGAACCAGCTGAAGATATTCCTCCTTCAACACCACAAGCACCTACAACAAATCAACTGCTCCATCAGATACTTGAAAGGTTGGATCGGCAGGAACACAAAGCGAAGCTACGAGATTGCCGTAACAATCGCCAATTCACATACCTCAAGGAGCTACTTAAAGAAAAATTCACATACTCTCTCTACCTCCTCCTTCTATTCTTCTTTTCCTCTGACGCCTCAAGGAATCTCTATACTGTGACATAGAGGATTCCATACTTTCTTGTTCTCTTCTCTTTCATATGAGCAGGAGTAAGGACAAAGGCATTCTTGTTGAAGCTGATCCTGAACCTGAAAGGACCTTGAAGAGAAAGCTAAGAGAAGCTAAAGTACAAATCTCTGTAGAGGGCCTAACAGAGCTCTTCAAGGAGGAAGAAATCATGGCAACCGAAAAGAACAATGCCAACAATGCAAGGAAGGTGCTTGGTGACTTTACTACACCTACTCCCGACTTCTATGGGAGAAGCATCTCAATCCCTGCCATTGGAGCAAACAAATTTGAGCTTAAGCCTCAATTAGTTTCTCTAATGCAACAAAATTGCAAGTTTCATGGACTTCCATTGGAAGATCCTCATCAGTTCTTAGCTGAATTCTTGCAAATCTGTGACACTGTCAAGACCAATGGGGTTGACCCTGAGGTCTACAGACTTATGCTCTTCCCTTTTGCTGTAAGAGACAGAGCTAGAACATGGTTGGATTCACAACCTAAAGAAAGTCTGAACTCTTGGGAAAAGCTAGTCAATGCCTTCTTGGCAAAGTTCTTTCCATCTCAAAAATTGAGCAAGCTTAGAGTGGAAGTCCAAAACTTCAGACAGAAGGAAGGTGAATCCCTCTATGAAGCTTGGGAAAGATACAAGCAATTGATCAGAAGGTGTCCTCTGACATGCTTTCAGAATGGAGCATCATAGGTATATTCTATGATGGTCTGTCTGAACTATCCAAGATATCATTGGATAGCTCTACTGGAGGATCTCTTCATCTGAAGAAGATGCCTGAAGAAGCTCAAGAACTCATTGAAATGGTTGCAAATAACCAATTTATGTACACTTCTGAAAGGAATCCTGTGAATAATGGGACAAATCAGAAGAAAGAAGTTCTTGAGATTGATACTCTGAATGCCATATTGGCTCAGAACAAGATATTATCTCAACAAGTTAATATGATCTCTCAGAGTCTGTCTGGAATACAAGCAGTAACAGGCAGTACTAAAGAAGCTTCCTCTGAAGAAGAAGCTTATGACCCTGAGAACCCTGCAATGGAAGACGTGAATTACATGGGAGAATCCTATAAAAATACCTATAATCCTTCATGGAGAAATCATCCAAATCTCTCATGGAAGGATCAACAGAGACCTCAATAAGGTTTCAACAACAATGATGGTGGAAGAAACAGGTTTAGCAATAGCAAGCCTTTTCCATCATCTTCTCAGCAACAGACAGAGAATTCTAAGTAGAGCCACTCTGACTTAGCAACTATAGTTTCTGATCTAATTAAAACTACTCAAAGTTTTATGACTGAAACAAGGTCCTTCATTAGAAATTTGGAGGCACAAGTGGGCCAGCTGAGTAAGAAAGTTACTGAACCCCCTCCTAGTACTCTCCCAAGCAATACAGAAGAGAATCCAAAGAGAGAGTGCAAGGCCATAAATATGTCTCACATGGCCAAACCTGGAGAGGAGGAAGAGGCAGTGATTTCCACTGAGGAAGACCTCAATGGACGTCCACTGGCCTCCAAGGAGTTCCCTAATGAGGAACCAAGGGAATCTGAGGCTCACACTGAGACTATAGAGATTCAATTGAATTTACTTTTGTCATTCATGAGCTCTGATGAGTATTCTTCCTCTGAAGAGGATGAAGATGTTACTAAAGAGCAAGTTGCTAAGTATTTTGGAGCAATCATGAAGCTAAATGCCAAGTTATTTGGTAATGAGACTTGGGAGGATGAACCCCCCTTGCTCATCAAAGAACTGGATGACTTGACTAGGCAGAGATTACCTCTGAAGAGACAAGATCCTGGAAAGTTCTCAATACCTTGTGCCATAGGCACCATGACCTTTGAGAAGGCTCTGTGTGACCTAGGGTCAAGCATAAACCTCATGCCTCTCTCTGTAATGGAGAAGCTAGGGATCATTGAGGTACAAGCTGCAAGAATCTCACTGGAGATGGCAGACAATTCAAAGAAACAAGCTTATGGACTTGTAGAAGATGTCTTGGTAAAGGTTGAAGACCACTACATCCCTGCTGATTTCATAATCCTAGAGACTGGGAAGTGTGTGGATGAATCCATCATCCTTGGCAGACCCTTCCTAGCCACAGAAAAAGCTGTGATTGATGTTGACAGAGGAGAATTGATCATTCAAGTGAATGAAGACTCCCTTGTGTTTAAAGCTCAAGGATGTCCCTCTGTAACCATGGAGAGGAAGCATGAAGAGCTTCTCTCAATACAGAGTCAAATAGAGCCCCCACAGTCAAACTCTAAACCCTAAACCCTAAATGGGCACCAGACTGGCGTTTAACGCCAGGAATGAGCAAGAAGCTGGCATTAAATGCCAGAAATGGGCAGCAGCCTGGCGTTTAACGCTAGGATTGGCAGAAAGGGGCAATTTTGCACGCCACTTGGTGCAGGGATGAGAAATCCTTGACACCTCAGGATCTGTGGATCCCACAGGATCCCCACCTACCCCACCTCTCTCTCTTTTCTTCACCCATTCACCAATCACCTCAATACCTCTTCCCCAAAAACCCCTCACCTATCAAATCCCACCATTCTCTTCACCACTCACATCCATCCTTCATAAAACCCCACCTACCTCACCATTCAAATTCAAACCACTTTCCCTCCCAAACCCACCCATAATGGCCGAACCATACCCCCTCCCCACTCCTATATAAACCCATCTTCACTCCTTCATTTTCACACAACATACACACTACTTCTCCCCTTTGGCCGAAACACTAAGCCCCCTCCATCTCCTCTATTTCTTCTTCTTCTACTCTCTTCTTTCTTCTTTTGCTTGAGGACAAGCAAACCTTCTAAGTTTGGTGTGGTAAAAGCTAAAGCTTTTTTATTTTTCCATAACCATTAATGGCACCAAAGGCCGGAGAAACCTCTAGAAAGAGGAAAGGGAAGGCAAAAGCTTCCACATACGAGTCATGGAAGATGGAGAGATTCCTCTCAAGGGTGCATCAAGACCACTTCTATGAAGTTGTGGCCAAGAAGAAGGTGATCCCCGAGGTCCCTTTTAAGCTCAAAAAGGGTGAATATCCAGAGATCCGACATGAGATTCGAAGAAGAGGTTGGGAAGTTCTCACCAACCTCATTCAACAAGTCGGAATCTCAATGGTTCAAGAGTTCTATGCCAATGCATGGATCACCAAGAACCATGATCAAAGTGTGAACCCGGACC
Source organism: Arachis hypogaea (assembly GCF_003086295.3). Lineage (NCBI taxonomy): Eukaryota > Viridiplantae > Streptophyta > Magnoliopsida > Fabales > Fabaceae > Arachis > Arachis hypogaea. The sequence continues at coordinate 110,874,110 of NC_092048.1, forward strand.
CAAAGAATTGACATAGAGGGAGACATCCTCATGGATGAGGACAAGCCCATCACTAAGAAAAGGATGGAGCAAACAAGAGATCCCACTCATGGACAAGAGCATGAGGAAATTCCTCATCATGAAATCCCTGAGATGCCTCAAGGGATGCATTTTCCTCCACAAAACTATTGGGAGCAAATCAACACCTCCCTAGGAGAATTAAGTTCCAATATGGGACAACTAAGGGTGGAGCACCAAGAGCATTCAATCCTCCTCCATGAAATTAGAGAAGACCAAAGAGTCATGAGAGAGGAGCAACAAAGGCAAGGAAGAGACATTGAGGAGCTCAAGCACTCCATAAGATCTTCAAGAGGAAGAACAAGCCGCCATCACTAAGGTGGACCCGTTCCTTGTTCTTTATTTTCCTGTTTTTCGAATTTCTATGCTTATGTTTATCTATGTTTGTGTCTTTATTACATGATCATTAGTGTCTTAGTGTCTATGTCTTAAAGTTATGAATGTCCTATGACTCCATCACCTTTCTTAAATGAAAAATGTTTTTAATTGAAAAGGAAAAGAAGTGCATGAATTTCAAATTTTAAAACAGTTTAATTATTCTGATGTGGTGGCAATACTTTTGTCTTTCTGAATGAATGCTTGAACAGTGCATATTTTTGATATTGTTGATTCATGAATGTTAAAATTATTGGCTCTTAAAAGAATGATGGAAAAGGAGAAATGTTATTTGATAATCTGAAAAATCATAAAATTGATTCTTGAAGCAAGAAAAAGCAGTGAAAAGCTTGCAGAAAAAAAAAGCAAGCAAAAAAAGCCAATAGCCCTTTAAACCAAAAGGCAAGGGTAATAAAAAGGATCCAAGGCTTTGAGCATCAGTGGATAGGAGGGCCCACAGGAATAAAATCCTGGCGTAAGCGGCTAAACCAAGCTGTCCCTAACCATGTGCTTGTGGCGTGAAGGTGTCAAGTGAAAACTTGAGACTGAGCGGTTAAAGTCGTGGTCCAAAAGCAAAAAGAGTGTGCTTAAGAGCTCTGGACACCTCTAATTGGGGACTCTAGCAAAGCTAGTGACAATCTGAAAAGGTTCACCCAGTTATGTGTCTGTAGCATTTATGTATCCAGTGGTAATACTGGAAAACAAAATGCTTTGGGTCACGGCCAAGACTCATAAAGTAGCTGTGTTCAAGAATCAACATACTTAACTAGGAGAATCAATAACACTATCTGAATTCTGAGTTCCTATAGATGCCAATCATTCTGAACTTCAAGGGATAAAGTGAGGTGCCAAAACTGTTCAGAAGCGAAAAGCTAAAAGCCCCGCTCATCTAATTAATACTGAGAAACAAAATTCTGAGTTCCTATAGATGTTTTTGGAATTCATTGTATATTCTATTCTTTTTATCCTATATGATTTTCAGTTGCTTGGGGACAAGCAACAATTTAAGTTTGGTGTTGTGATGAGCGGATAATTTATACGCTTTTTGGCATTATTTTTAGTATGTTTTTAGTATGTTTTTATTTAAAAATTACTTTTCTGGACTTTACTATGAGTTTGTGCGTTTTTCTGTAATTTCAGGTATTTTCTGGCTGAAATTGAGGGACCTGAGCAAAAATCTTATTCAGAGGCTGAAAAAGGACTGCAGATGCTGTTGGATTCTGACCTCCCTGCACTCGAAGTGGATTTTCTGGAGCTACAGAAGCCCAATTGGTGCGCTCTCAATTGCGTTGGAAGGTAGACATTCTGGGCTTTCCAACAATATATAATAGTCCATACTTTGCCCAAGATTTGATGGCCCAAATAGGCGTTCCAAATCAGCTCAAGAATTTTGGCGTTTAACGCCAGAACTAGCACAAAAGCTGGAGTTAAACGCCCAAACTTGCACAAAAGCTGGCGTTTAACTCCAAGAAAAGTCTCTACATGTGAAAGATTCAATGCTCAGCCCAAGCACACACCAAGTGGGCCCAGAAGAAGATTTTTGCATTAATTACCTATTTCTGTAACCCTAGGCTACTAGTTTTCTATAAATAGGACCTTTTGCTATTGTATTTTCATCTTTGATCATCTTGGAATCATGTTTTGATGATTGAACCCTCTTTGGGAGGCTGGCCATTCGGCCATGCCTAGACCTTTTGTTCTTATGTATTTTCAACGGTGGAGTTTCTACACACCATAGATTAAGGTGTGGAGCTCTGCTGTTCTTCATGAATTAATACAAGTACTATTGTTTTTCTATTCAACTCAAGTCTATTTCTTCTCCAAGATATTTATTTGCACCCAAGAACATGATGAATGTGATGATTATGTGACACTCATCACCATTCTCACTTATGAACACGTGACTGACAACCACTTCCGTTCTACATGCAAACAAGCTTGAATGTGTATCTCTTGGGTTTCTAATCTAAGATTGGAACCTTCGTGGTATAGGCTAGAATTATTGGTGGCCATTCCTGAGATCCGGAATGTCTAAACCTTGTCTGTGGTATTCTGAGTAGGATCTGGGAAAGGATGACTGTGACGAGCTTTAAACTCGCGATTGTTGGGCGTGTGACAGACGCAAAAGGATCAATGGATCCTATTCCAACATGATCGAGAACCGACAGATGATTATCCGTGCGGTGACAGCGTGCGTAGAACATTTTCACTGAGAGGACGGGAAGTAGCCATTGACAACGGTGATGCCCAACATAAAGCTTGCCATGGAAAGGAGTATGAATGATTGGAAGAAGGCAATAGGAAAGCAGAGGTTCAAGAGGAACAAAGTATCTTCATACGCTTATCTGAAATTCCTACCAATGAATTACATAAGTATCTCTATCTTTACGTTATTTTATGTTTTATTCATCTTTTAATTATCAATCCTCCATAACCATTTGAATCCACCTGACTGAGATTTACAAGATGACCATAGCTTGCTTCAAGCCGACAATCTTCGTGGGATCGACCCTTACTCACGTAAGGTATTACTTGGATGACCCAGTGCACTTGCTGGTTAGTTGTGTGGAATTGTGACAAAGTGTGATTCACGTTTGAGAGCTCCAAGTCCTTTGGCGCCATTGTTGATGATCACAATTTCGTGTACCAGACAGCTACAAAGGTCCTTTAGAGCAATTTTACTGGCCGACTCTCTTCCGGGACTCAAGAGTATTTGTGAAGAACAGTGACAGATGTCAGAGAGCTAAGAATCTTTCCTACCAACCATGAGATGCCACAGCAGGGGATTCTTGAGATTGAGTTGTTTGATGTGTGTGATATTGACTTCATGGGACTTTTTCTACCCTCATACTCCAACACTTATATATTAGTGGTAGTTGATTATGTGTCTAAGTGGGTGGAGGCTGTGGCTTTGCCTACTAATGATGCTAAAGTGGTGATGAGCTTTCTCTAGAGATATATTTTCAGTCGGTTTGGCGTCCCAAGGACACTCATTAGTGATGGTGGAAGTCACTTCTGCAATAGACAGCTGGACTCACTTCTGTAGAGATATGGAGTCTATCATAAAATGGCAACCCCTTATAAACCTCAGACAAGTGGATAGGTTGAGGTCTCTAATAGAGAACTTAAGAGGATTCTAGAGAAGACCATAAGCATTTCAAGAAAGGATTGGTCTAGAAAGCTTGATGACGCTCTCTAGGCATACCAGACAGCATACAAGACTCCTATTAGCATGTCCCCTTATCAGTTGGAATATGGTAAAGCCTGTTACTTGCCAGTTGAGCTGGAGCATAGAGCATACTGGGCGATCAAGTTTCTAAACTTTGATCCCCAAGCTGCAGGAATAAAGCGGATGCTTCAGTTAAATGAGCTTGATGAATTCAGGTATTTTGCCTATGAGAATGCCAAGCTCTATAAGGAGAGAACCAAGATATGGCATGACAAGAAAATTGCCATCAGAGTCTTTGAGCTAGGTCATAAAGTGCTTTTGTTCAATTCAAGGGTCAAGCTCTTTTCTAGAAAACTGAAATCCCGGTGGTCAGGACCGTTTATGGTAACTAGAGTATCACCGTATGGTCATGTGGAAATTCAGAAAGAGAATTCTGACAGAAGGTTTACAGTGAATGGCCAGAGGTTCAAGCACTATCTTGGAGGTGAGATTGATCACCAAAGGTCCACTTATCTGCTAACTTACCAGACCGTCAAGCTAGTGACGGTAAAAAAGCACCTGTCAGGAGGCAACCTGATGTTTTGGTATCCTTAAGCTTGATTTTTTTAACCTTGATTTTCATTTATTTAGTTTTATTTGAGTTTCTACTATTTTTCCTTTGTTTTACGTGTAAATGGATCATGTAGAGTGATTAAAACAAAACAGGTGCATTAAGACAGAGTTTCAGACACCTTGGAAGAAGATGTTGCGGACAGGGTGTGACGTCGAGATTTTTGCCAGTAAAGAATTTCATAAAAATAGTCGCGTTGTAGATATAGTCTCTAAACCAACAGAAATCTCTTCGTACAAATGTTTTGTTGTCACAAGTAACAAACCCCTAAATAAATTGATAACCGAAGTATTCAAACCTCGGGTCGTCTTCTCAAGGAACTGTAGGGAAGTATGTTCTTATTATTGGTTATGGAGACTGTAAATTGGGGTTTGAGAATGAGGAGTGAATAGTTTAATCAGCAATTAAAGTAAATGAAGAACATGTAAATTAAATGGCAAGTAAAATAAATAAATGACTATAAATAAACTTTTGGCAAGGTATGAGAAATTAGAGGTCCTATCCTAGCTATCCTTATCAATGATGATGAGAATTGAATCTTAATTCCACTTTGTTAACCTTTACTAAGATAAAGGAAGGTCAAGGGATTAATTGGTTTGATCTTCGAATCCTATTTATTTCCTAAGAAAAGATTGGGATTATTGAAGTTCAATTTAACTAACAAGATAACAATTATCAATCATGTTTGAGTTTGATAACTCCTGAGTTACTGATTTCTTAACCAAGACCAAAAAGAGAAAAATAAATTTACTGGAATAAAAATGTCTTCAGATGGAAATAACAATAATGTAAATAAGAGAAAGCAATATTAAACTGAAATACCTCAAATAACATTAATTCAAAGATGTAATCTGTAACATGAATGTAGCATAAGCTAAATAGGCAACATAACTAATATAAGCATTAAAGTATCTGAAAGTAAGAGATAAATATAAAGTAAAAGAACATTGAAACCTTGGATTGAGAGTCACTCCTAAAACTAAGAGAAATCCTAAATCCTAATCCTAAGAGAAAGGAGAGAATCTCCCTCTCAAAACTAAATCTAAATCATGAAAACTAACTAAAGTGGAGACTCTCCTTGAATGGATGCATTCTCCCACTTTGTAACCTCTGGTCTATGCCTTCTGGACTTGGATTTGGGCCAAAAAGGGCTTCAGAATTCGCTATGGGCGTTTTCTGCAATTTCTGGTCCGTGGCCTCTGTCACGCGTCCGCGTGGGTCACGTGGTCGCGTCATTCGGGGTTTTCCTTGTCACGCGGTCGCGTCAGTCATGCGACCGCATCATATGTGTTTCGCTTAAGGCGCGCGGTAGCGTCAGTCATGCGGCCGCGTCACTGCTTCTTTGCGCTTGGCATGCGGCAGCGTCGTCCATGCGATCACGTGGATGCCAGTTTCTACAAAAAACTCCATTTTATGCTTTCTTTCCATTTTTGTATGTTTCCTTTCCATCCTTTAAGTCATTCCTGCCTTAGAAGATCTGAAACTACTCAACACACTAATCACGGCATCGAATGGAAGTAAAGGTAATTAAAATAATTAATTTTAAAGCATAGGAAACATGTTTTTCACATACATCACATAATAAGGAAGGAAAAGTAAAACCATGCAATTAATATGAATAAGTGGTTGAAGGATTGAATAAATCACTCAGATTAAGCACAAAATATATCATAAAATATGGGTTTATCAACCTCCCCACACTTAAACAATAGCATGTCCTCATGCTAAGTCCAAGAGTAATGTTATGTTAAAGTGGTGGAATGTCATGCAATGCAATCTAATCTAAATGCAACTACCTATATGAATGATGCATCATGCAATTCTTATTTTTATTCACTTGTATATAAAGCTTGCATGTAGTTGAATTTATTCACATTCTCAAGGAGTCATATATATATATATAGCCAAACCTTAGATAATGATAAAGCACTTTTACAGTTGAGATGGGAGAAAAAAACATTTTATAAACTTGCAAGACAATTAATAATTCAAACAGAGATATATGTTAATGAGCTATTGAACCCTCACTGGATGTTGTGTTTACTCTCTAGTCACTCAGTGTTTATTGGGTTAATCACTCTATTCTTCTTTTTTATCCTTACTTTCTATAACTTTGTTCTTCATCTAACCAATCAACAATTATAGAATATAGACATACTAAAAATCATGAGGTCTTTAGTTAAGGTTGTAATGGGGCCAAGGTAAAGGTAAGGGTATATGTATAAGGCTAAGTGAGCTAATAAGTGAATCCTTAATTAGTCTAAGATCTCACCTAACATACATACTTTCTAAAGCAAAGCTTCTTTACCTATTTTCGCATATTTTCCCACTTTTGATGTTACATGCTCATGTTTCAATATTTATTATATTATTATTTTTTTATCCCATGTGCATTGCTTTATTTCACATTTGGGGAATTCTTTTGTGTCCCCTTTATTCATAACACTTTTTTCTTAATAATGCACATGGTAATTCAATTATTTTGATTTTACTTGAGCATGCTTCCCAAAACTTTTATTTTGAATTATTTTATTCTTTTCAACTTTTGTACCCTTTTGTTTTTTTTTATCATCCATGTTCCCAATAGGTTTCCCACATGTAAACCATACACAATTTCTATCTTAAGCTAACCAAGGATTCAACTTGGGATTTTTATTTTGTTTTTCTGCTTAAGACTAGTATTGTGGCTTATAGAATAAAAGGGATTTAAAGGCTCAAGGGGGCTAACAAGGGTGATGTAAAAGGTAAGCTATTTTCGGATAAGTGAGCTAAAATCAAATAATGGCCTCAATCACTCTCTTGGTATGTATTTCTATTCTATAATCGGACATATAGATTAAAGCAAAATAAAGAACATCAGAATAAAAAAGAAGGGCGGAACACACAGGAATAAAATATTATGGTTTGAATGTAACCATACAATTAAGCTCAAAACTCACAGGCTGTGTGTTCTCTAGCTCAAAAATCATATATCAATTATGTATGTCATGTAGGTTTAGTTAAAAATTTCCATTATTCTCAATGTAAAACTTATATTGAATGGCTTTAAAGTTCTAGTGTTTCTCCTTGATGAAATGTTGTTAACTAACTAACATATAATGCTATATATACAAGGTATGTGGATTATTTCTATTGTGTTCAAGTCCCTAGTTTACTTCCTTTTTATATTTTCAATTTAAACTAAGCTATCTTATGCTAAAAAGGGTAAACTATACTAATTAATCCACAATTTTTATAACTAATAAGTTAGAATTGCAACTAAACTTAATGGCTAAAATATGAACTGAAGTGCAACATAGAATAAATACATAAAAATAGCAATATATATAAGTACTGAGAAAATAAAAAATAAAAATAAAAAATAAAAATACAAAAAAGTAGCAAAATAAATAAAAAGAGTATGTAGTGGTTCACCAAAAAAAAAAAAAAATGCCAGAGATGGCGACCTCCCCACACTTAAAATGTAGCATCGTCCCCGATGCTCACTCAAGCAGGGTGTGAAGGGGTGTCATCACTGGAAGGACGGGTAGCTGGGGTCTCTGTGGTGGTGGTATGAGGATCAGCCTGCTGCAGAGGAGGTGCCGACTGGATAGGGATCTCGAGGTCTACAGCCTGAATCTGAGGCGGAGCCTCCTGGTGTGATGCTGCCTGCTGGGTGCCTGCCTGCTCTGCCTCGCTCTGGGGATGGGTCTCTACCTCGTGATCATCCGCCTCCTCCTCAGATGCCTCGGATGGTGTGTCAGGCTCGGAGGGGATGTCGCCAGAGCGTATCATCAGCTTCAGGTTCTCATAGCGTCGCTTGTTGCAAGGCTCCATCTGGTCAAGCCGTCGAAACAGGCGGTGCACTAGATGATAGATGGGCTCTGGGGCAGGTGGAGGTGCAGTGGTGGTGGTAGGGTAGCTGTGGAAGAAGAGGGGCCGGCAGATGGTGTGGCTGTGTCAGCAGTAGCAGTGAGGAAAGGAGGTCTGTAGCCCAAAGCCAGAAAGTTTCTGCTGTGAGGGATAATCTTCTTGCATTCTGCAGCAGGTGGCTTTTCATCAGTATCCTCCCAAGGCACGTCAGCTCGACGGCCTAGCTGTGTAACCAGATAGGGAGAGGGAAGAGTGCCTCGAACGTGGACCCTGGCCATATAGTACCGGATAAAGCGTGGCAGGTACAGATCCTTACCCTCCATCACACACCATAGGAGGGTGATCATAGCGGCTGGTATCTCAGTCTCGTGAGTACTCGGCATAATGAAGTTGCTAAGTATCTGATGCCATAACCGAGCCTCATCATTTAAGTAAATCCGCTTGATTCCCTTTGGCATGGTAGTGTTCTGACCCATAATCCAAGGAACGGTCGGGTCAAGGGCTATCCGGGCCTTGACTACATCCCAATCAAATCGCATGAAGCGCATATCTTCCTCAGCTTTTTGATAACCATCCAGCTGATCAGTTTTAGGCAGAAGCTTCAGAACATCTTCAATGGCCTCTTCAGTAACTAGGATCTGCTTTCCTCTAAGGTTCACTGCATCTAGGGAGGTTTTGAAGTAATTGCAGTAGAATTCCCTAACCCAAGATGCATTGACCTCAGTCAGGGGTCTTTCCAGGATGAACCAGCCTCTTTGTTTGATCTGGTCAGAGGTGTATTGCTGGAGTTCTTCTGGGATCTTCAAAGTTCTCTCCAGGTATAGGTTCTTGGAGTTTGCAAACACCGGATACTTCAGCTCACGGTATCGGCTTGCAAACTTTATTGGATCAGTAGCAGGGATGAGCTGGTCGGCCTTCTCCTGCGGGGTAAAATTTTTCTCCCGCAAGGAGGCATCATGCATGAGATCTATGATAGACATAGAGGCTTCTCCTCTTTTCTGTTTTCCAGTTGTTGCCTTTCCTTTCCCTTTTCTGTGGGAGTCTGACATCCTGAAAAACAGAATTCAAGGATATAATAAAAACAGGAAAACAAGGAGGCAATTAACAAAAGAAGCACACAGTGGCAAAGGAGTAGGAGAGTAATGAATATGAGCTAAGTAAATGTGCATTAAGGATTGAATAGGAGTTAAAAGTTCAAAAAGAAGAAATCACAATCCAAAATGTAATTGAATTCATGTTAAATAGAAAAATTAACATCATGCCATGGTTAGAATATTAAAAGAAAGTGAAAGAAAATCAGAAGAGAAGTTTTTAAAGGTTAGGTTGGTTAGAATTGAAAAAGAGTTTAGGAAGTTAACATTAGTGAGTTAGTAAAAAGTAGGTTAAAGTAAGTGGCATAATGATAAGTTTCTAAGTAACAAGCATTCACAATTAAAGGTTACAGGTAACTCATAACCAAACATGGAAAACAGGTTGATGATGATTCAGATGGAAATAGAATTAGCAAAAATGGAATCAAACATCAAAAATGCAATTTATGAACCAGGAAATCAAAGAGAATAAGAAAGCTTGCCCTGGCATTCATGAACTGTTTTGGTTAAATCTAAGGAAAGCACAGTTGAAAATGCCAAAATCAAGACATGAATGGAAATATTTTACAGAAATTTAGGCAGTATTCTGGCTAAAATTGGATTGTCCCGGAAAATAAACAGCAACAGAATAGTTCATAGGAATCAAAATTAAAGCTGCAATTACATATAAGGAATATAAACATGAAAATTCAGTGTACAGAGCAGCAAGAAACAAGGAAGTACAGCATATGAACATTACAATCATCACAGCAACAGCAGAATAAAACAAGAAATAGGAATAGTGCAATTAAACAGACCTAAATCCACTAACCACATCCTAGGCTACCTAACAACCTAAAATCCACTACAACATGCATATCTAACTAGCCTAATGACGAACATAAACAGAAAAATGTGAATTAACTACGAAGGATAGAAGGGTGGCGTTCGTTGGAACCTGGTAGACGTAAGAAAGAGAGTGGGGCAGAGAGGTGGCTGGGGATGACGGCGGTGGTGTTCGGCGCGGCGGCGGTGGCTGCTGTTCGGAGGAAGGGAGGGAAAAGGGGGGGGGGTAATGGGGGTAGGGGGTAATAGGGGAAGGAAGAGGGGCGTGGGTGGCGCCGGGCGATGACGGCGGCGGCAGTGAGAGGTGGTTGCGGAGGGCAGTGGCGGTTAGGGGGGAAGAAGAAGAAAGAAGAAGAAAGAAGGGGGAAGGAGGAAGGGGGTGGGTGGCGGCGGGGTCTGGGTGGTCGGCGGCGTCTGGCGGTGGCGTGGTGGTGGCTGGGTGGTGGTGGTGTTATTGGAGAAGAAGAGAGGGGGGAGAGGGGTTTTGGGGGGGGGGGCGACTGATAGGGTTCGCGTGACTGGGGGGTTAATAATTTGAATCCACGTGATCGCGTGGTGCACGCGGTCGCGTGGTTGGGGCGAAAAGGTGGTTGACGCGATCGCGTGAGTGATGCGATCGCGTGGAAGGTAAAAAGAGTAAATGACGCGATCGCCTGGGGCATGCGATCGCGTCGCTGGAATTTGTGCTAAATGCACGAATTCAGCGTCGTTTCAGCGCAACTCTCTGTCTCCTTTGGGGTGTTTGTGCAATCCATGCGACGCGATCGCGTCGCTCACGCTGTCGCGTGGGATGTGTGTTGTGCAAGTGACGCGATCGCGTGGGTCAATTGTGCGCACGATTCCAGCCTAACTTTCTGGACGTTGGATCTTTACGCCATTCTCCAGGTCACGCGGCCGCGTGGATGACGCGCTCGCGTGGGAAGTGTTTTTCGCAATGTGACGCGATCGCATGAATGATGCGGTCGCGTCGCGCACCTTTTTTTTTAAACTGAATGCAGAATGCAAATATGAATGCGATGCAAAACTCCAGGTTCAATATAATAAAATAAAATAAAACTTGAAAGCAATTAAAACTAAATAAAAATTGAAGAAGGAACGATCATACCATGGTGGGTTGTCTCCCACCTAGCACTTTTAGTTAAAGTCCTTAAGTTGGACATTGGATGAGCTTCCTGTTATGGTGGCTTGTGCTTAAATTCATCCAAAAATCTCCACCAATGCTTGGAATGCCAATAGCCTCTAGGGTCCCAAACCAGGCATGTGAAGCTTCTGAGCAGCTTCAAATAGATTGTCAGGCACCCGGGGTGACGAATGTCAGCATAGATTCCAGGATCCCAAACTTTGCTTTTAAATCCGCCTTCGTCTTAATCTATACTTTTCCATCTGGGCAGTTTAGAAATTAGATTCTCACCAGGATAACCAAACATTTTCCGAGATCTATCCGATTGATCATAGTGCCAATCTGTGCACTTCAAGTTGAACCGTGGAACCTTATTGAACCTTGTGCACCAGCTCTGAGTACGAGCCATTTCTCTTTTACTCTTAAAGCCGCAGAGAGCTCTAAGCTGGCCATTTGTTTCAAGCAAACCATATTCAAGTGGAAAAATACAGTTAAAGGTCAAGGATTGTACCCACTTGAATCTTGTATTGGGTGGTAATGGCCTTGGGATAGGTGGTTCCAGTGGTTCTGTGAGTTCTACTCCCTTGTGTTCTTCTGTGAAATTCTCCACTTCTTTGCAAGATTCTTCAATTGTATCTATGTCCTGATCAAAGCCATCTATGTCTTCCTCATCACTTAAGTCATAGACGGGAGGTTGAGAGAAATCTACCTCTGTATCATCTTCATATTCACTTGGGGTAGATTCTTCGATCTCAGAGAATTCGCTTGCGGATGCAAGTTCATTACTAGGAGAACCTGACTTGTGACTATCATCATCAAGAAAATTTGTTTCTTGGGCTATTCTGTCTAGTTTTTCATGAAATATCTGCCTCGGGGACTGTGCACAATCCTCTTTAGCATCAATTGTAACATCCTTGACAGAATGCTCCACAACTTTGGATTCCCATGGAGGTTCAGCATCTCCTAAGTCTTCAACCAACTCTTCTTCTTCAATAATAACAGCTTCCTCTACTTGTTCCAGTACGAAGCCATGCTCTGTCTTGTCCACTAGAGTTTCTAGTATCTCTTTCATACTACGCTCTTTGTTAGATTGTCCACATGGGGCTGTGGGATGTCCTTGAATGTTCGAACGCCTAGAAGATAATTGACTTATTGCTTGCTCCAGTTGATGAAGGGTGGTTTGAAGTCGATTTACTGTTTTCTTGAGGCGAACCTCTGATTCTCGGGGTGATAGATTTGGATATGGCACAGGGGGAAGTGGTGGTGTTTGGGAGTGATTGGATTAGAATCGGGGTAAATGAGGATCATACGGTGGTCAATGGTGAAAAGGAGCTTGTGAGTGTGGTGGCTCGGAGTTATGTTGAGAGGATGGCCTATAAGCACAGGGTGGGGCTTGTTGGTAATTACAAGGTTGTCCACCATGTCTATTTGCTTGGTATGCATTGTAGAATGGTCTTTGTCCATGATATCTTGGAGGGTGTTGTTGCCTAAAGGGTTGATCAGATCCTCTTGGCTCCATCCATCTTTGATTGTTCTGACTTGATGCATGTTCCTGTTATAACTTCCATTCCTTTCAATAACATTAGAACCAAACTCAAAGCGAAAGGGGTGAGAATTCATAGTAGTAAAAAGAAATAAAGAGGGGGAAAAATAACGACAAATAAACAAGTAAAAGAAAAATATTTACAATAACCAATAATAAGGCACACGATTGCAGTTCTCCGGCAACGGCGCCATTTTGACGTCGGGATTTTTGCCAGTAAAGAATTTCATAAAAACAGTCGCGTTGTAGATATAGTCTCTAAACCAACAGAAATACCTTCGTACAAACGTTTTGGTTGTCACAAGTAACAAACCCCTAAATAAATTGATAACCGAAGTATTCAAACCTCGGGTCGTCTTCTCAAGGAACTGCAGGGAAGTATGTTCTTATTATTGGTTATGGAGATTGTAAATTGGGGTTTTGAGAATGAGGAGTGAATAGTTTAATCAGCAATTAAAGTAAATGAAGAACATGTAAATTAAATGGCAAGTAAAATAAATAAATGACTGTAAATAAACTTTTGGCAAGGTATGAGAAATTAGAGGTCCTATCCTAGCTATCCTTATCAATGATGATGAGAATTGAATCTTAATTCCACTTTGTTAACCTTTACTAAGATAAAGGAAGGTCAAGGGATTAATTGGTTTGATCTTCGAATCCTATTTATTTCCTAAGAAAAGATTGGGATTATTGAAGTTCAATTTAACTAACAAGATAACAATTATCAATCATGTTTGAGTTTGATAACTCCTGAGTTACTGATTTCTTAACCAAGACCAAAAAGAGAAAAATAAATTTACTGGAATAAAAATGTCTTCAGATGGAAATAACAATAATGTAAATAAGAGAAAGCAATATTAAACTGAAATATCTCAAATAACATTAATTCAAAGATGTAATCTGTAACATGAATGTAGCATAAGCTAAATAGGCAACATAACTAATATAAGCATTAAAGTATCTGAAAGTAAGAGATAAATATAAAGTAAAAGAACATTGAAACCTTGGATTGAGAGTCACTCCTAAAACTAAGAGAAATCCTAAATCCTAATCCTAAGAGAAAGGAGAGAATCTCCCTCTCAAAACTAAATCTAAATCATGAAAACTAACTAAAGTGGAGACTCTCCTTGAATGGATGCATTCTCCCACTTCGTAACCTCTGGTCTATGCCTTCTGGACTTGGATTTGGGCCAAAAAGGGCTTCAGAATTCACTATGGGCGTTTTCTGCAATTTCTGGTCCGTGGCCTCTGTCACGCGTCCGCGTGGGTCACGCGGTCGCGTCATTCGGGGTTTTCCTTGTCACGCGGTCGCGTCAGTCATGCGACCGCATCATATGTGTTTCGCTTAAGGCGCGCGGTAGCGTCAGTCATGCGGCCGCGTCACTGCTTCTTTGCGCTTGGCATGCGGCAGCGTCGTCCATGCGATCGCGTGGATGCCAGTTTCTACAAAAACTCCGTTTTATGCTTTCCTTCCATTTTTGTATGTTTCCTTTCCATCCTTTAAGTCATTCCTACCTTAGAAGATCTGAAACTACTCAACACACTAATCACAGCATCGAATGGAAGTAAAGGTAATTAAAATAATTAATTTTAAAGCATAGGAAACATGTTTTTCACATACATCACATAATAAGGAAGGAAAAGTAAAACCATGCAATTAATATGAATAAGTGGGTGAAGGATTGAATAAATCACTCAGGTTAAGAACAAAATATATCATAAAATATGGGTTTATCAGGGTGGCACCTAACTTCAGAACCTCAAGTTAGGCGCCACATATACATTCAATTTGAGGAACTTCCTGGAGGGGTGGCGCCTAACCTCACTCCTTGAAGTTAGGCGCCAATGATGCATGAGTTTTGATGTTGTTCCCTGAAGGGGTGGCACCTAACTTGGCCCCATGGAGTTAGGCGCCACCAATGAAGCAATCCAAGCCAATACCCACTGCCACTCCAGCGCCTAACTTCACAAAGGCGCGGAAAAAAAATGGGGTGGCGCCTAACTTGGAAAAATCCAAGTTAGGCGCGGGGAGGTTCATCATACACGGGAAGCCAGGCGCCTAACTTTGCCATTCTCAAGTTAGGCACTAGGTGCGAACCAAAGGAGAAGTTAGGCGCCCCAAGCATGAAGTTAGGCACCAGGCTTAATTCACACATGAAGTTAGGCGCTGCTCCAGTCAAGTTAGGCGCCAGGTGCTGACTTTTGCCTTATTTCAAGACCGAATTACGTGAATCCAAACCAAATCACATGATTTCTGACTCCAATCCCTTTGATTCGATCTCCAAATCCCCTCCAAACCTTTCCAATCAATTCCAAGATACCCCTCTCATTCCCAGATATCTCCTTTCCTGATTCGAATTTCCTTGTCCCTTCCTCTCAAACCCCATCCCAACCCCTCCTTTTCCTTCCCCAAACCCACCCGTGAACCTTGCTCCTGCTTCCCTTTCTCCTAGCTTGCCTTCGCCATACCAACCCGTGAGCCTTGCCCATTCTCATTAACGTATCTCCCCTCGTCACCTATATAAAGCCCCCCATTCCTTTCTAACCACACACAACAACCATCACAATAACCCTCCCTTCCATATACACACAGACACTCAATACCCCCTCCCACATCAAGAAACTACCCTTCAGTTACACCACAATCCCTCTCCCCTTCTAAACACGTCCCCTATTCTCTAAACATAACCACAAGCCCCTCCCTTCAAGACACCCTTGCCCCCCACCTCTGTATGCCCCCTTCTTTCCTTCTTTTATTTATTTATTCAGTGTAATCCAAAAATTAAAAAAAGAAAGAAAGAAAAATAAATTTTTTAAATTTAATTTTTATTTCATTATTTTCAATTTCTTTTTCCTCTCCTCTTTGCCTTCCCCATTGTCATTTTCTAATTTGCTCGAGGACGAGCAAAAATTTTAAATTTGGTGTTGTCGCTTTGCTTGTTAATTTTTTCTATTCATTGTAATGGCACCAAACACTATTGAGTCCTCAAAGAAGAGGAAAGGAAAAGATCCAGCCACCAGTTCTTATGATGCACACAGGTTCCGCTCCAAGCTCCATGAAGAACACTTTTATGAGAACACTTACAAGAAGGCTGTGACTCCGGAAGTGAGATTCACACTTCAACCGGATGAATATCCGAAAATTCAATTTCAGATTCAGAGGAGAGGGTGGCAATTTCTGTGAAACCCGCACAATGAGGTTGGACAATTGATGGTCCAAGAATTTTATGGTAATCCCTGGGTCACTTACAAGGATATTGATGGGTCAATGAAAAGAATTATCAGAGCTATGTGAGAGGAAAGGTCATTGATTTCAGTCTAAGAAGCATCCGACAGGCCCTCCATCTGCCACTTCCAGATCATATATCTGCTTGTTATTGATGACAAGTCATCTTGGCCTAGTTTCACTAGCCTTTTTCTTTGTTTTTATTAGGTTTTATGCACTTTCTTGCACTCTAAGTAAGTAATTTGGAATGAAAATGCATGACTTCTTTGAATCAAACAACCATTAATTATTTAATGCTAAATCATGAGGTTGAAGCCAAATTTAATTAATTTTTAATGATTTATAAACCTTGTGAATTTAGTGATACTTTGATTGGTTGTTTTGATTGCTTGTAGGTGAAGAAAGAAGAAAAGAAGAAAAGCGTGGCATAAGAAACGTGCCCAAGGAAGCAAAAAGCGTTCCAAAGGAAGCCACAAGCGTGTCCAAGGAAAGAGAAGGCGTGGCAAAGGGAAGAAAAAGCATAGCCATAGTGAGGAAGAAGGAAAGCTAAGTTGATAAAATAAACTGAGCTTCACAAGAAATGAAAGGAGAAGGCAAGCTACAAAGCTAAGTTCAAATAGTTAACTGAGCACTAAAGAAAGCAAAGAAATGGTACAAAGCTCAGTTAACTAAGTTAACTTTATCGGGGACCTCTCCAAATTAATTCAAGAAGAAATTCCAAGGGATGAAGCCAACAAGATTCCAACCAAGAACCAAGGAGAAGCAAGGAACTCACCTTGCAAGGAAATTCAAGAAGAAATAGCCAAAATGCATCCTCCATGGTTTGAACTTGGAACCACACGCTACTCCTTGCAAGGGAATTCAAGAATAAATAGCTAGAATGCTTCCTCCAGGATTTGAACTTGGGAATCCCTTGAAACATAAGGAAGAAGTGCCACCAAGCTTGCAAGGAAAATCAAGAAAAAATAACTGAAATGCTTGAGCCAAGTTTCGAACCAAGGAGCTCTTGGAAACACAAGGGAAGAGCACCCACTCATCCAAGGAAACTAGCTCCAAGACTTCCTCCACCAGGATTCGAACTTGGGGACATTGAGGCCATGAGCAAGGCGCTGCACAAGGAAGCTCAGTTGGTTTTTCCAACTGAGCATTGTCTCTCCCCCAAGCCTCCACAATGTGACACGGTCATGACACCAAGAAGCACAATTTTGGCGCACCAAGGAAGGCTGTTTTGCGCATCATGACACGGACCAAGGCACCAAGGAGCAAGCCTTGTGCGCACAAGGAGACACGGCCAACACTTAGAGCTAAGTTGGATTTTCCAACTGAGCTCTAGTGCAATTGACACTCAACCAAGGAAGCCTTGCGCACCACAAACAACATGGGCAGCACACTTGAAAGCTAAGTTGGATTTTCCAACTGAGCTTTCCGCTGGAGGTGCAATTTGGGCTAAAAATTGGATTAAAAATCCAATTTAATTAATTTCTTCACCAAATCAAAAGCCCACCCAAATTCCAAAATCCAAGAATAGAAAGTGTATAAATAGGAGTTAGTTTGATGTAATTAGGATTTTTGAACTTTTGAACTTTTGAATTTTTATCTTTTTCCTCTAGACTTTTACTTTGAATTTTCCTTTGGAGCTTTCATTTTAATTCTGATCTTTTTGCTTTGAGTTTGTAATTTCTGAGAACTTGGAAGGAGAATTGATCTCTCTTCTTCTTGGTTTTTGCTTGAGCACTCTTTTAATTTCATGCTTTTGATCTTGGGTGAAGAATTGAAGGACTTCTGTTTCAATCTCACCTTGAGATCTTGTTTAATTTTCTGCATAATTGAATTCTAATTTCCATTTACTGCTTCATCTTCTACTCTTTCTGCAATTTACTTTTCTTTATTACTTTTGCAATTGTTCTTGTTAGATCAAGGAAGGATTTGAGATCTAGACTTGTTATCTAGTCTCTTCCACTCCTGAGATCCTCAATCTCTTTTACATTGCTGCAAATTAAGCACTGCCTTCCTATTTTTACAATTTTCAAAGCATTTCTACTCTTCTGTTTGAGATCCATTCCAATTCAATTCATCTTTTGCTTTGCTGTTTGATGCAATTTACTTTTGCTTGTTTAATTTCTGCAATCCCCATTCCCAATTCCTTTTATGATTCAAGCAATTTACATTTCTTGCACTTTAAGCTTCAGTTATTTACATTTCTTGCAATCTAAGTTTCTGCACTTTACCTTACTTGTTCTTTAAGATTTAGCACATTTACTTTTCTGCTCTTTCATTTACTGCAATTTCCCCTTCCCCTTTTACATTTCAAGCAATTTAGTTTCTGCAAATTACAAACCACTCAACCAATACTTGATTCGCTTGACTAAATCAACCACTAAACTAAAATTGCTCAATCCTTCAATCCCTGTGGGATCGACCTCACTCATGTGAGTTATTATTACTTGATGCGACCCGGTACACTTGCCGGTGAGTTTTGTGTTGGATCGTTTTCCACACATCAGTTATAGTGAGAGGATGCACAAAGATCAGGATCTAGACCAAGTGCTGGAAGAAATATGCATTCTTGGTTCTCAGTAGAGAGTAGGTACAGAGGGGACGCCGAACCAACTAAAGAGCACTGATTTTCTTCCTATGGCTAGGGGATGGTTAGACTTCATCTGAAGGTCTATCATGTCAACTAACAACCGGTCCGAATGCACTGTGGACCGAGCTGTCATGATTCACTGTATCATGAAAGGAGAAGTGGTAGAGGTGGAGGACATTAATCCATAACAGATATATAACATTGCCTCCAATCCTCTTAAGAAGGCTAGGCTTGATTTTTCACATCTGATTTATCGCCTGTATGAAGCAGCAAAGGTAAAGGTGAATAATGACTTTCCCATTCCTATTGAAAGGCCAATTACCAAGAAGACCATGGAGCATCTAAGGGAACATTACAGGGTCCCCAGAGAAGATCAAATTGAGGAAGAAGCTCAAAAGGACCAGCCTTCATTACTTCAGGGACAGTACTTTCCACCTCAGGAGTACTGGCAGTAGCTTACTTCCTCTATTGAGCAGATGAGGATCACGCATGATAGCCACTGGCAGCAGTTCAATGCATCCATGGAGCATATGAGGGTGACACAAGACAACCGCTAGGAGTATCTCACCTCCACCCTTGATCAGATGAGGGCTAGCCAGGACTCTCAGCGCCATGAGATTTTCCAGCTAAGACAGGACTTTGGCCATCTGAGAGGACCATATAGACCACAGCCAGATGAGAAAGATCCCCACCATGGAGACTGAGGTGGCTTAGTTCCTTTTTCACTCCCAATTTCATTCTGCTACGATTATGTTATGTTCCTATTTTCTACTATTTTTGTCTTAGTGTCTGTATGATCTTTGGTTATTTCAATTCCTAAGTTATAGTTTGATTTATTATTTTTAATTCTGTTATTTGCTTTTAGCTCTAAAAAGTTATCTCATGTACCATCACTGAGCTTGAATAAAAAAAAAGAAGAGATGTATTGTATTAGAACTTGAGTTTATATTAAAGAGTAGTCTTATTTACTTAAATGTGATGGCATTATCTGTGATTCTGAATGCATGATATGAACAGTGCATATTTGAATTTGAATCAAAGGATGGTGATGTGTGAGGAACAAGAATTTAGAGAACTATTATGAATTCTCTAAAGTAAATAAACGCTTAATCCTTGAAGTAAAAGAGACAGCAGAAGAAAAAAAAGCAAGGTCCAAGGCTCTGAGCATCAATGACCAGGGAGGTCAAACATGATTAAAAGCTCAAAGAGTTGTTTCCCTAGTCATATGCTTGTGGTGTAAATGTGTTAAGTAATCATTGAGACAGAGCACTAAGAGTTGAGATCAAGTGCATTTAACTGAGTATGCCAAAGGCTTTGAGGACCACTGATGAGCGGATAATTTATACGCTTTTTGGCATTGTTTTTAGTATGTTTTTAGTAGGATCTAGTTACTTTTAGGGATGTTTTTATTAGTTTTTATGTTAAATTCACATTTCTGGACTTTACTATGAGTTTGTGTGTTTTTCTGTGATTTCAAGTATTTTCTGGCTGAAATTGAGGGACTTGAGCAAAAATCAGATTCAGAGGTTGAAGAAGGACTGCTGATGCTGTTGGATTCTGACCTCCCTGCACTCAAAGTGGATTTTCTGGAGCTACAGAACTCAAAATGGTGCGCTTCCAATTGAGTTGGAAAGTAGACATCCATGGCTTTCCAGAAATATATAATAGTTCATACTTTGGCTGAGTTTAGACGACGCAAAAGGGCATTGAACGTCAGTTCTACGCTGCAGTCTGGAGTTAAACGCAAGAAACACGTCACGAACCAGAGTTGAACGCCAGAAACACGTTACAAACAAGCGTTCAACTCCAAGAATGACCTCTCCACGTGTAAACTTCAAGCTCAGCCCAAGCACACACCAAGTGGGCCCCGGAAGTGGATTTATGCATCAATTACTTACTTCTGTAAACCCTAGTAACTAGTTTAGCATAAATAGGACTTTTTACTATTGTATTAGACATCTTTGGATTATCTTTTGATCTATTGATCACGTTTAGGGGCTGGCCATTCGGCCATGCCTGGACCTTCATCACTTATGTATTTTCAACGGTAGTGTTTCTGCACTCCATAGATTAAGGTGTGGAGCTCTGCTGTTCCTCATGATTTAATGCAAAGTACTACTGTTTTATATTCAATTCAACTTATTCCGCTTCTAAGATATCCATTCGTTCCCAAGAACATGATGAATGTGATGATTATGTGACGCTCATCATCATTCTCACTTATGAACGCGTGCCTGACAAACACTTCCGTTCTACATGCAACCAAGCTAGAATGAGTATCTCTTAGATATCTAATACAGGGGACCGAGTCCGAGTTATTAGTATCTTCGTGGTATAAGTTAGAACCCATGGATGGCCATTCCTGAGATCCGAAAAGTCTAAACCTTGTTTGTGGTATTCCGAGTAGGATCTGGGAAGGGATGGCTGTGACGAACTTCAAACTCGCGAGTGCTGGGCGTAGTGACAGACGCAAAAGGATAGTAAATCCTATTCCAGTATGATCGAGAACCTCCAGATGATTAGCCATGCCGTGACAGAGCATTTGGACCATTTTTACAGAGAGGATGGGATGTAGCCATTGACAACGGTGATGCCCTTACAGAAAGCTTGCCATGGAAAGGAGTAGGACTGATTGGATGAAGACAGTAGGAAAGCAGAAGTTCAGAAGAACGAAAGCATCTCTATATGCTTATCTGAAATTCTCACCAATGAATTACATAAGTGTTTCTATCTTTATTTTCTGTCTATTTATTATTTAATTTCGAAAACTCCATAATCAATTATTATCCGCCTGACTGAGATTTTCAAGGTGACCATAGCTTACTTCATACCAACAATCTCCATGGGATCGACCCTTACTCACGTAAAGTTTTATTACTTGGACGACCCAGTGCACTTGCTGGTTAGTTGTGCGAAGTTGCGAAGTTATGCTTGGACCATGGTATTGTGCACCAGTTATTGGCGCCATTTCCAGGGAGAGAACAAACAAATAATTTTACAACCTAATCTGAGTAACAATTTCGCACGTATCAAGTTTTTGGCGCCGTTGCCGGGGATTGTTCGAGTTTGGACAACTGACGGTTCATCTTGTTGCTCAGATTCGGTAATTTTCTTTTTGTTTTATTTTCAAAAACATTTCTTCAAAAATATTTCAAAAAAAAATTATTTGTTTTCAAAATCTTTCAAAAATATTTTCCCTTTGTTTTCGAAAATTATTTCAGAATTTTTAAGAATGAATTCTAGAGTTTCATGAAGCATGTTGAAGCCTGGCTGGCTGTAAAGCCAGGTCTAATTCTTTTGGATAGGGGCTTCCAACCATTAGCATAGAGGCAAGTTAATTTGAATATCAGCTGTTGCATGCCTGATTTATATCCTAAAGCTGACTGGCTATTAAGCCATGTCCAACCCTTTGATTGGAGCTTTGGGCTAATATTGAAAGAATCCTGGAATTCTTCTTAAATATTTTGGATTTCTTATTTTCTTTTTCCATATGTTTTTCGAAAAAAATTAAAAGAAAATACAAAAAAATCATAAAATCATAAAAACCAAAAATATTTTGTGTTTCTTGTTTGAGTCTTGAGTCAAATTTTAAGTTTGGTGTCAATTGCATATTCATCTTGCATTTTTCGAGAATTGCATTCATGCATTGCATTCATCATGATCTTCAAGTTGTTCTTGATAACCCTTCTTGATTGATCTTCATATTATATTGTTTTGTGTTGTATGATGTTTTTCATATGCATTCTTGAATTCATAGTGTCTGAACATGAAAGATTTCTAAGTTTGGTGTCTTACATGTTTTCTTTGCATTAAAAATTTTTAAAAATAAGTTCTTGGTGTTCATCTTGACATTCAAAGTGTTCTTGGTGTTCATCTTGACATTCATAGCATTCTTGCATGCATCACATGTTTAGATCCAAAATTTTCATGCATTGCATCATTTTCATATTTTTCTCTTTCATCATTAAAAATTCAAAATTCAAAAAAAATATCTTTCCCTTTTTCACTCATAAATTTCGAAAATTTGGATTGACTTTTTCAAAAATTTTTAAAATCTAGTTATTTTTATGAGTCAAATCAAATTTTCAAATTAAAAATCTTATCTTTTTCAAAATCTTTTTCAAAAATCAAATCTTTTTCATTTTTCTTATTTTTCGAAAAATTTTAAAAATATTTTTCAAAAATCTTTTTCTTAATTTTACATCATATTTTCGAAAATATCATCAACAATTAATGTTTTGATTCAAAAATTTCAAGTTTGTTACTTACTTGTTAAGAAAGATTCAAACTTTAAGTTCTAGAATCATATTTTGTGATTTCTTGTGAGTCAAGTCATTAATTGTGATTTTAAAATTCAAATCTTGTTCAAAACTAATTTCAATCATATCTTTTCAAAAATATCTTTTAAATCTTATCTTTTAAAAAATTTGACTTTCAAATATCTTTTCCAACTTCTTATCTTCTTATCTTTTCAAAATTGATTTTCAAATCTTTTTCAACTAACTAATTGACTTTTTGTTTGTTTCTTATCTTTTTCAAAACTACCTAACTAATTCTCTCTCTCTAATTTTCGAAAATCTCTTCCCTCTTTTTCAAAAATTCTTTTTAATTAACTAATTATTTCAATTTTTAATTTTAATTTGCTTTCATTCCCAATTTTCGAAAATCACTAACCCCTTTTCAAAATTTTATTTTCGAAAATCCTCTTTCTCTCTCATCTCCTTCTATTTATTTATTCATCTACTAACACTTCATCTCACCCAAATTCGAACCCCCTCTTCCATCTGTGTTCGAATTTTCTCTTCTTCCCTTATTTACATTACATTCTTTTCTTCTTCTACTCACACAGGGGAAACTCTATACCTGGGTAAAAAGGATCCCTATTATTATTTTTCTGTTCCCTCTTTTTCATATGAGCAGGAGCAAGGACAAGAACATTCTTGTTGAAGCAGACCCTGAACCTGAAAGGACTCTGAATAGAAAACTAAGAGAAGCTAAAATACAACAATCCAGAGATAACCTTAGAGAAATTTTCGAACAGGAAAAGGAGATGGCAGCCGAAAATAATAATAATGCAAGGAGGATGCTTGGTGACTTTACTGTACCTAATTCCAATTTACATGGAAGAAGCATCTCAATTCCTGCCATTGGAGCAAACAATTTTGAGCTTAAACCTCAATTAGTTTCTCTGATGCAACAAAACTGCAAGTTTCTTGGACTTCCATCTGAAGATCCTTTTCAGTTCTTAACTGAATTCTTGCAGATATATGATACTGTTAAGACTAATGGAGTAGATCCTGAAGTCTACAGGCTCATACTTTTCCCTTTTGCTGTGAGAGACAGAGCTAGAATATGGTTGGATTCTCAACCTAAAGATAGCCTGAACTCTTGGGATAAGCTGGTCAAGGCTTTCTTAGCCAAGTTCTTTCCTCCTCAAAAGCTGAGTAAGCTTAGAGTGGATGTCCAAACCTTCAGACAGAAGGAAGGTGAATCCCTCTATGAAGCTTGGGAGAGATACAAGGAACTGACCAAAAAGTGTCCTTCTGACATGCTTTCAGAATGGACCATCCTGGATATATTCTATGGTGGTCTGTCTGAATTAGCTAAGATGTCATTGGATACCTCTGCAGGTGGATCCATTCACCTAAAGAAAACGCCTGCAGAAGCTCAAGAACTCATTGACATGGTTGCTAACAACCAGTTCATGTACACTTCTGAGAGGTATCCTGTGAGTCATGGGATGCCTCAGAAGAAAGGAGTTCTTGAAATTGATACTCTGAATGCCATATTGGCTCAGAATAAAATATTGACTCAGCAAGTCAATATGATTTCTCAAAGTCTGAATGGAATGCAAGCTGCATCCAACAGTACTCAAGAGGCATCTTCTGAAGAAGAAGCTTATGATCCTGAGAACCCTTTAATAGCAGAGGTAAATTATATGGGTGAACCATATGGAAACACCTATAATCCCTCATGGAGAAATTACCCAAATCTCTCATGGAAGGATCAACAAAAGCCTCAACAAGGCTTTAATAATGGTGGAAGAAATAGGTTTAACAATAGTAAACCTTTTCCATCATCCACTCAGCAACAGACAGAGAACTCTGAACAAAATACCTCTAATTTAGCAAACTTAGTCTCTGATCTATCTAAGGCCACTCTGAGTTTCATGAATGAAACAAGGTCCTCCATTAGAAATTTGGAGGCACAAGTGGGCCAGCTGAGTAAGAAGATCACTGAAACCCCTCATAATGCTCTCCCAAGCAATACAGAAGAAAATCCAAAAGGAGAGTGCAAGGCCATTGATATAACCATCATGGCCGAATCCAAGAAGGAAGGGGAGGACGTGAATCCCAAGGAGGAAGACCTCCTGGGACGTCCAGTGATCAATAAGGAGTTTCCCTCTGAGGAACCAAAGGAATCTGAGACTCATCTAGAGACCATAGAGATTCTATTGAACCTTCTTATGCCATTCATGAGCTCTGAAGAGTATTCTTCTTCTGAAGAGAATGAAGATGTTACTGAAGAGCAAGTTGCCAAGTTCCTTGGTGCAATCATGAAGCTGAATGCCAATTTATTTGGTAAAGAGACTTGGGGAGATGAACCTCCCTTGCTCATCAATGAACTGAGTGATCTGGATCAACTGACATTGCCTCAGAAGAAACAAGATCCTGGAAAGTTCTTAATACCTTGTACCATAGGCACCATGACCTTTGAGAAGGCTTTGTGTGACCTTGGGTCAGGAATAAACCTCATGCCACTCTCTGTAATGGAGAAACTGGGAATCTTTGAAGTACAAGCTGCTAAAATCTCATTAGAGATGGTAGACAATTCCAGAAAACAGGCTTATGGACAAGTAGAGGACATATTAGTAAAGGTTGAAGGCCTTTACATCCCTGCTGATTTCATAATCCTAGATACTGGGAAGGATGAGGATGAATCCATCATCCTTGGAAGACCTTTCCTAGCCACAGCAAGAGCTGTGATTGATGTTAACAGAGGTGAACTAGTCCTTCAATTGAATGAGGACTCCCTTGAGTTTAAAACTCAAGGACATCCTTCTGTAAACATGGAAAAGAGGCACAGTAAGCTTCTCTCACTGCAGAGTCAACCAAAGCCCCTATAGTCAAACTCTAAGTTTGGTGTTGGGAGGCCACAACCAAACTCTAAGTTTGGTGTTGAACTCCCATATCCAAACTCTAAGTTTGGTATTGGGAAGTCTCAATAATGCTCTGAACATCTGTGAGGCTCCATGAGAGCCCACTGTCAAGCTATTGACATTAAAGAAGCGCTTGTTGGGAGGCAACCCAATTTTTATTTATCTAATTTTATTTTTATTTTATTGTTCTTCCATGTTTGATTAGGTTCATGATCATGTAGAGTCACAAAATAAATAGAAAAATCAAAAACAGAATCAAAAATAGCAGAAGAAAAATCACACCCTGGAGGAGGATTGATCATGTGGAAAACGATCCAACACAAAACTCACCGACAAGTGTACCGGGTCGCATCAAGTAATAATAACTCACATGAGTAAGGTTAATCCCACAGGGATTGAAGGATTGAGCAATTTCAGTTTAGTGGTTGATTTAGTCAAGCGAATCAAGAATTGGTTGAGTGGTTTGTGCTTTGCAGAAACTAAATTGCATGAAATGTAAAAGGAGAGGGGAAATTTGCAGTAAACTAAAGAGCAGGAAAATAAAGGAACTGAATCTTAAAGTGCAAGTAAATTAAATTGCAGAGACTTAGATTGCAAGTAATGTAAATGGCAGAAGCTTAAAGTGCAAGAAACATAAATTGCTTGAATTGTAAAAGGGATTGGCAGTTGGGATTGCAGAAATTAAACAAGAAAGAAGTAAATTGAAATTAAACAGAAGAGTAGAGAATTGATTGAATTAAACTAGATCTCAACAGAAAAGTAAAAATGCTTTGAGAATTTAAAAACAGAGAAAGCAGTGCTTAATTTGCAGCAAAGTAAAAGAGGTTGAAGATCTCAGGGTGGAAGAGACTAGATAATAAGTCTAGATCTCAAATCCTTCCTTGATCCAACCAGAACAATTGCAAAAGGGAATGAAAAGTAAATTGCAGAAGTGTAGAAGAAGATGCAGTAAACAGCAAATGAAATTCAATTATGCAGAAGAAAGTAAACAAGAGATCTCAAGGTGAGATTGAAACAGAAGTTCTTCAATTCTTCACCCAAGATCCAAAGCAAGAAAATAAAAGAGTGCTCAAGCAAGAACCAAGAAGAAGAGAGATCAACTCTCCTTCCAAGTTCTCAGAAATCTAAATTCAAAAATGAAAATGACCATTCAAAAGGAAAAATTCAAAGTAAAATCTAGCTCCCCTAATTACATCAAACTAACTCCTATTTATACACTTTCTATTCTTGGATTTTGGAATTTGGGTGGGCTTTTGATTTGGTGAAGAAATGAATTAAATTGGATTTTTAATCCAATTTGTAGCCCAAAGTGCACCTCCAGGGGAAAGCTCAGTTGGAAAATCCAACTTAGCTTTCAAGCATGCTCCATCCGTGTCAAGTGTGGTGTGCCCAGCCTTGTTTGGGTGTCAATTGCACTAGAGCTCAGTTGGAAAATCCAACTTAGCTCTAGGTCGTGTCCTTGTTGTGTGCATGGCAAGCTTGGTGCGCTTCAATTGTTGCTGGGCCGTGTCATGATGCCTTGGTGTGCTAGGATTGTGCGCCAAAGTGTGGAGGCTTGGGGGAGAGGCAATGCTCAGTTGGAATTTCCAACTTAGCTTTCCTTGTAGCGCCTTTGCTTGAGACTTCAAGGTCCCAGGTTCAACACTTGGTGGAGGAAGTGGAGGAAATCTTTGGAGCTAATTTCCTTGGATGAGTGGGCAATCCTCCTTATGTTTCCAAGAGTTCCCAAGTTCGAAACTTGGAGGAAGCATTTAAGCTATTTTTCCTTGATTTTCCTTGCAAGCTTGGTGGCACTCCTTCCTTATGTTTCAAAGAATACCCAAGTTCAAGTCCTGGAGGAAGCATTCTAGCTATTTATTCTCAAATTCCCTTGCAAGGAGTAGCGTGTGGTTCCAAGTTCGAACCATGGAGGATGCATTTTGGCTATTTCTTCTTGAATTCTTTTGTGAGGAACGTTCCTTGCCTTCTCCTTGGTCCTTGGTTTGAATCTTGGTGGCTTCACTCATGGAATTTCATCTTAAATTAATTTGAAGAAGTCCCCGATAAAGTTAACTTAGTTAACTTAGCTTTGCACCCATTCCTTGCTTTCTTTAGTGCTAAGTTAACTATTTTAACTTAGCTTTGTAGCTTCCTTCTCCTTCCATTCCTTATGAAGCTCAGTTAGCTTTTTCAACTTAGCTTCCCTTTCTTCCTCAATGTGATCATGCTTTTTCTTTCCTTTTGGCACGCTTTCTCTTTCCTTTGGACACGCTTCTTGCTTCCTTGGGCACGTTTCTTGTGCCACGCTTTTCTTCTTTTCTTCTTTCTTCACCTACAAGAAATCAAAACAACCAATAAAAGTATCACAAAATTCACAAGGTTCATAATTCATTAAAATTCAATTAAATTTAGCTTAAACCTCATGATTTAGCATTAATTACATGGTGGTTGTTTGATTTAAAGAAGTCATGCATTTTCATCCCAAATTACTTACTTAGAATGCAAGAAAGTGCATAAAACCTACTAAGATTAAAGAAAAAGGCTAGTGAAACTAGGCTAAGATGACTTGTCATCACAACACCAAACTTAAAACTTGCTTGTCCCCAAGCAAGAAAAGAATTATGCTCAAGGATTTCTTTCAATTAGAATGGAGTTGAGGAATTACATGTACTATCCAGTGAGTGAAGTGATTAAGTGACAGTGGGGTGAACTCTAAATTATATGCTCATGCAAGGGCTTCAGTGCTTACTAGTCCCTACATCTTGGAAGTCTTAGGTCTTAGAACTTTCATCCAAATGATATCATGGAGATCTCTCTATAGGTAATCACCTTGAAGCAGCTTATAATTTGTGTTTTTAGCTTTGACTCTAAGTGTCATGTCTCAAAGCGGCTCTTTAGATAAGCTTTCAATCAATACTCCTAAACCAGTTGGTTTTAAGGTATTAGGTGTTGAAGCACCCCTTAGGATTTACTTGCTCAAGCCTCTCTCTTTGACACAATTCGACCACAAGCATTTACTAGGATAATAACTCTTTGAGTTCTTGTTTCTTTTTTTCTTTTCTGCCTAGTAATTATGCTCAGAGCCTTGGGCCATGTTCTCTTTGTTTTTATATCTTCTTTATTTTCTTTTGTTTGCTGCTTCTTGGGTCAATAAATATTTGAAAATCTCCACAATATTTCTTTGAACTCTATGTTCTGCCTATGAGCTCCCATGCAAGTTTTCATAAGCATGCAACCTCAATGCATAATCATACAACTAGAACCACCACTTCTCCTAATCTTTTGCTTGCCTCAAAATTGTTTAATTCATCAATCCTTATTTTCAAAGAACTATCATGTGATGCCCTTTTTTTGAAATCTTGAGTGCATGCAAGTTTGAAAAGTGTAGTGTTGTGAATAGTCAAGAAATCTTAATTATTGAATTACAGAACAACTATATTATGCAGACAGGCAGGAGTATTATATCACTTTCAATCATAGCAGTGTCTAATGTAAAATAATCATTGAACAATACAACCTTTTGGAATTTACTTGCTGTCCTCCTCCTCATCATCATCATTGCTGGTCTTCACATTCATTCATCTCTTTGATTGATGATACTTAATCTTTCCAAAAGTTTGTATGGTGCTCTGCAGTGATATTGAAAGTTGCTTGTTCCCCAAGCACTTGAAAAATGGTTAGCATGCATGATTTATTTGTGGGCCTTTGAACTTACTTTGGTGTGGGAACACCAAACTTAGTACCTTGCCAATGGTTCTCATGCATCAGATTAACCATGTGTGAAACTCTTTTTTTTCTTTTTCAAAAGCAATAAAACTGAAAACTAGGAAACAACAGAATAGTTAACTAGTCCATCTAAGTGCTTGAAGCTAGCATCATGCAGAGAGTGAGAATGCGTTTTATGATGAAATTTTGGTGGAACACCAAACTTAGAATCCTTCATTCTCCCTTAGATTGTTTTGGTGTGCAACACCAAACTTAGCTTCTTACAATATAGATGAAGTTAATTAACCTTTTTATTAAAATAACTATGGAAAGAAAACTACCTCAGGTTGGGTTGCCTCCCAACAAGCGCTCTTTTATTGTCATTAGCTTGACATCCTTCATCTTCCGATCATGGAAGTTGAGGCTTCTGTTGCCTTTGGTTTCCCCCTCTCACCGTGGGTTTTTCCTTGATGATTGTTTCTTTTTCCATAGCCTTCTCACTTTTTTCCATAACTGCTTTCCCTTTCAACCCAGCAGCTTTTTCACTGTTCTTTGGGTCATCTTTAGTGGCCCTTAGGGATATATTAGCCTCTCTCTCGCCCAATTCAACAAGGTTTTGAACCAGTTGTTCCATTTGCCTTTCAACTCTTCTGAGTGAGGCTTCTTGGTTCCTGCTTATCATCTCTTGATTCTTGCTTATCATCTCTTGATTTTTCCTTATTTCCTCGTGCTCTATTGTTGTCATTTCTTGAACTTTCATGAACCTTTCCATCATCATTTCCAGAGCGTAGAATCTTTGAAAGTTTAGAATTGGGTGTGGCTGTGTCAACTGTGATGGTTGATGAAAGTCATTTTGGGCGAGTGGTGAGGTAGGACAAGGTTGGAAATGTGTGTATTGGGGTGATGTGTGATGATTGTTGTTGTGGAGGTAGTTTTTATGTTGATTTTTGAAGTTGGGGTTGTTGCAGTTGAAGTCCCTTGGCCTTTGATTTTGTTTTTCAACCCCCCTCCAGTTGGATTGAGTTCTCCATGGTGGGGTGTACACATCATTCTGAGTCCTATGTTGGAACATGCTTGAGGAGCTGTCTGGAGAATGTGATCGTTCATGACTTTGTTTCTCATAGTAAATTACTCCAGAACCTTTTTAAGGTTGATTCCAACAATGGGGGATTTTGAGGTGAGTTCTGTGCATTTGCCACAGCAAGTTGCAGTTCATCTATTTTTCTGTTCATCAGCTCCAATTGTTGCTTAAGCTGTTGATGCATCTGCTCGCTTTGGGCCATGATTGCACGGACACCTTCAATTTCCTTCTCTTGTGTGAATGGGTGCACTTCTGCCTCTGGTTTAACAATTCCCTGAGGTGGTTTCAGCTTGGCTATGAGTTCACTCACTAGTTCTTCCCATCCAATGATGTTTCCTTGTGGGAAAGCTTCGAACCATTGAGCAACATCATCCATGGTGATGGGTGGTTGCTTGTCATCTAAGGTGGAGATATTACTCCTCTGCTTACTGAAATTCGTTGAGTTCCCCTCCATGATCTGCACAATCACAAACTGTCCAAATGAAGATTGAATATATTCATGCCCAAAATGTGATCAGAAAATTAGCTGACACAATGTATCAAACAGTTGGTAAACTTGAGAGTTTAATGATCGAAAATCACTTCTCTCGTTGATTTATCAAGCTATGAGAATCATACTCAGCAAGTTAAACCAAGAGAACTTCACTCTATTGCTAAAGTGAGGTTTCAATTATCTCAGGCAAAAATTCAAACAGTTAGTATGTCAGTTAAAAATTAAAGAAACAGAAAAGAAAAATGCTTGATCTATATCTCCACTTCACTTAATCATTGTCAATCTAATCAATCCCCGGCAACGGCGCCAAAAACTTGATCGTGTGAAAAACGATCCAACACAAAACTCACCGGCAAGTGTACCGGGTCGCATCAAGTAATAATAACTCACATGAGTGAGGTTGATCCCACAGGGATTGAAGGATTGAGCAATTTCAGTTTAGTGGTTGATTTAGTCAAGCGAATCAAGAATTGGTTGAGTGGTTTGTGCTTTGCAGAAACTAAATTGCATGAAATGTAAAAGGAGAGGGGAAATTTGCAGTAAACTAAAGAGCAGGAAAATAAAGGAACTGAATCTTAAAGTGCAAGTAAATTAAATTGCAGAGACTTAGATTGCAAGTAATGTAAATGGCAGAAGCTTAAAGTGCAAGAAACATAAATTGCTTGAATTGTAAAAGGGATTGGCAGTTGGGATTGCAGAAATTAAACAAGAAAGAAGTAAATTGAAATTAAACAGAAGAGTAGAGAATTGATTGAATTAAACTAGATCTCAATAGAAAAGTAAAAATGCTTTGAGAATTTAAAAACAGAGAAAGCAGTGCTTAATTTGCAGCAAAGTAAAAGAGGTTGAAGATCTCAGGGTGGAAGAGACTAGATAACAAGTCTAGATCTCAAATCCTTCCTTGATCCAACCAGAACAATTGCAAAAGGGAATGAAAAGTAAATTGCAGAAGTATAGAAGAAGATGCAGTAAACAGCAAATGAAATTCAATTATGCAGAAGAAAGTAAACAAGAGATCTCAAGGTGAGATTGAAACAAAAGTTCTTCAATTCTTCACCCAAGATCCAAAGCAAGAAAATAAAAGAGTGCTCAAGCAAGAACCAAGAAGAAGAGAGATCAACTCTCCTTCCAAGTTCTCAGAAATCTAAATTCAAAAATGAAAATGACCATTCAAAAGGAAAAATTCAAAGTAAAATCTAGCTCCCCTAATTACATCAAACTAACTCCTATTTATACACTTTCTATTCTTGGATTTTGGAATTTGGGTGGGCTTTTGATTTGGTGAAGAAATGAATTAAATTGGATTTTTAATCCAATTTGTAGCCCAAAGTGCACCTCCAGGGGAAAGCTCAGTTGGAAAATCCAACTTAGCTTTCAAGCATGCTCCATCCGTGTCAAGTGTGGTGTGCCCAGCCTTGTTTGGGTGTCAATTGCACTAGAGCTCAGTTGGAAAATCCAACTTAGCTCTAGGTCGTGTCCTTGTTGTGTGCATGGCAAGCTTGGTGCGCTTCAATTGTTGCTGGGCCGTGTCATGATGCCTTGGTGTGCTAGGATTGTGCGCCAAAGTGTGGAGGCTTGGGGGAGAGGCAATGCTCAGTTGGAATTTCCAACTTAGCTTTCCTTGTAGCGCCTTTGCTTGAGACTTCAAGGTCCCAGGTTCAACACTTGGTGGAGGAAGTGGAGGAAATCTTTGGAGCTAATTTCCTTGGATGAGTGGGCAATCCTCCTTATGTTTCCAAGAGTTCCCAAGTTCGAAACTTGGAGGAAGCATTTAAGCTATTTTTCCTTGATTTTCCTTGCAAGCTTGGTGGCACTCCTTCCTTATGTTTCAAAGAATACCCAAGTTCAAGTCCGGAGGAAGCATTCTAGCTATTTATTCTCAAATTCCCTTGCAAGGAGTAGCGTGTGGTTCCAAGTTCGAACCATGGAGGATGCATTTTGGCTATTTCTTCTTGAATTCTTTTGTGAGGAACGTTCCTTGCCTTCTCCTTGGTCCTTGGTTTGAATCTTGGTGGCTTCACTCATGGAATTTCATCTTGAATTAATTTGAAGAGGTCCCCGATAAAGTTAACTTAGTTAACTTAGCTTTGCACCCATTCCTTGCTTTCTTTAGTGCTAAGTTAACTATTTTAACTTAGCTTTGTAGCTTCCTTCTCCTTCCATTCCTTATGAAGCTCAGTTAGCTTTTTCAACTTAGCTTCCCTTTCTTCCTCAATGTGATCATGCTTTTTCTTTCCTTTTGGCACGCTTTCTCTTTCCTTTGGACACGCTTCTTGCTTCCTTGGGCACGTTTCTTGTGCCACGCTTTTCTTCTTTTCTTCTTTCTTCACCTACAAGAAATCAAAACAACCAATAAAAGTATCACAAAATTCACAAGGTTCATAATTCATTAAAATTCAATTAAATTTAGCTTAAACCTCATGATTTAGCATTAATTACATGGTGGTTGTTTGATTTAAAGAAGTCATGCATTTTCATCCCAAATTACTTACTTAGAATGCAAGAAAGTGCATAAAACCTACTAAGATTAAAGAAAAAGGCTAGTGAAACTAGGCTAAGATGACTTGTCATCAAGGATCTTACTGGCGTTTAAACGCCAGAAAGGAGCATCTGGCTGGCGTTCAACGCCAGAACAGAGCATGGATCTGGCGTTGAACGCCAGAAACAAGCAGCATCCTGGCGTTCAGACGCCAGAAATGCACACTGAGGAAGAGCTGGCGCTGAACGCCAGAAACAAGCATCTGGCTGGCGTTCAACGCCAGAAATATGCTGCATCTGGGCGCTGAACGCCCAGAACAAGCATCAATTCGGCGTTTAAATGCCAGAATTGCATGCAAAGGCATTTTACATGCCTAATTGGTGCAGGGATGCAAATCCTTGACATCTCAGGATTTGTGGACCCCATAGGATCAACTCAGCATCTGTGGACCCCACAGGATCCCCACCTACCACCACTCACTCTCTTCCCTCTTCTCAATGTTCATCCTCTCTTTCTAATAAATACTCTTCCCCAAAACTCTTCACCAATCACCTCAATCTCTCTTCCCTATCCCCACTTCACCACTCACATCCATCCACTCTTCCCCATAAACCTACCTCATAAACTCCACCTACCTTCAAAATTCAAAATCAATTTCCCACCCAAACCCACCCTATATGGCCGAAACTAAACCCTCCCTCCCCTCCCTATATAAAGCCCTCCATTCTTCTTCATTTTCACACAACACAACCCTCTCTTCCCCTTCTTGGCCGAAGACACCTCTCCCTCCTCTCCTCCATATTTTCTTATTCTTCTTCATCTATTCTTTCTTCTCTTGCTCGAGGGCGAGCAATATTCTAAGTTTGGTGTGGTAAAAGCATAAGCTTTTTGTTTTTCCATTACCATTGATGGCACCTAAGACCGGAGAATCCTCTAGAAAAGGGAAAGGGAAGACAAAAGCTTCCACCTCCGAGTCATGGGAGATGGAAAGATTCATCTCCAAAGCTCATCAAGACCACTTCTATGATGTTGTGGCCAAGAAGAAGGTGATCCCCAAGGTCCCTTTCAAGCTCAAGAGAAATGAGTATCCGGAGATCCGACATAAAATCCAAAGAAGAGGTTGGGAAGTTCTAACAAACCCCATCCAACAAGTCGGCATCCTAATGGTTCAAGAGTTCTATGCCAATGCTTGGATCACTAGGAACCATGATCAAAGTAAGAACCCGAACCCAAAGAATTATCTCACCATGGTTCGGGAGAAATACTTAGATTTTAGTCCGGAAAATGTGAGGTTGGCGTTTGACTTGCCTATGATGCAAGGAGATGCACGCCCCTACACTAGAAGGGTCAACTTTGATTAAAGGTTGAACCAAGTCCTCATGGACATATGTGTGGAAGGAGCTCAATGGAAGATTGACTCAAAAGGCAAACCGGTTCAACTTAGAAGACTGGACCTTAAGCCTGTGGCTAGAGGATGGTTGGAGTTCATCCAACGCTCCATCATCCCCACTAGCAACCGATCTGAAGTTACTGTGGATCGGGCCATCATGATTCATAGCATCATGATTGGAGAGGAAGTAGAAGTTCATGAAGTCATCTCCCTTGAACTCTACAAAATAGCCGAAAAGCCCTCCCCCTTGGTAAGGCTAGCTTTTCCTTATCTTATTTGCCATCTATGTTACTCAGCTGAAGCTTTCATAGAAGGAGACATTCCCATTGAGGAAGAGAAGCCCATCACTAATAAAAAGATGGAGCAAACAAGAGAGCCCACTCATGGAGCTCAAGAAACACATGAGGAAGCTCATCATCAAGAAATCCCTGAGATACCTCAAGGGATGCACTTTCCTCCACAGAATTTTTGGGAGCAAATCAACACCTCCCTAGGAGAATTAAGTTCCAACATGGGACAATTAAGGGTGGAACATCAAGAGCACTCCATCATCCTTCATGAAATTAGAGAAGATCAAAGAGCAATGAGGGAGGAGCAACAAAGACAAGGAAGAGACATAGAAGAGCTCAAGGACATCATTGGTTCCTCAAGAAGGAAACGCCACCATCACTAAGGTGGACTTATTCCTTGTTCTTACATTCTCTGTTTTTCGTTTTCTTTATGTTAAGTGCTTATCCATGTTTGTGTCTTATTACATGATCATTAGTATTTAGTAACTATGTCTTAAAGTTATGAATGTCCTATGAATCCATCACCTCTCTTAAATGAAAAATGTTTTAATTCAAAAAAACAAGAAGTACATGAGTTTCGAATTTATCCTTGAACTTAGTTTAATTATATTGATGTGGTGACAATACTTTTTGTTTTCTGAATGAATGCTTGAACAGTGCATATGTCTTTTGAAGTTGTTGTTTAAGAATGTTAAATATGTTGGCTCTTAAAAGAATGATGACAAGGAGACATGTTATTTGATAATCTGAAAAATCATAAAAATGATTCTTGAAGCAAGAAAAAGCAGTGAATACAAAAGCTTGCAGAAAAAAAAAAGAGAAAAAGCAAGCAGAAAAAGCCAAAAGCTCTTAAAACCAAAAGGCAAGAGCAAAAAGCCAATAACCCTTAAATCCAAAAGGCAAGGGTAAATAAAAAGGATCCCAAGGCTTTGAGCATCAGTGGATAGGAGGGCCTAAAGGAATAAAATCCCGGTCTAAGCGGCTAAACCAAGCTGTCCCTAACCATGTGCTTGTGGCGTGAAGGTGTCAAGTGAAAACTTGAGACTGAGCGGTTAAAGTCAAGGTCCAAAGCAAAAGAAGAGTTTGCTTAAGAACCCTGGACACCTCTAATTGGGGACTTTAGCAAAGCTGAGTCACAATCTGAAAAGGTTCACCTAATTATGTATTTGTGGCATTTATGTATCCGGTGGTAATACTGGAAAATAAAGTGCTTAGGGCCACGGCCAAGACTCATAAAGTAACTGTGTTCAAGAATCAACATACTGAACTAGGAGAATCAATAACACTATCTGAACTCTGAGTTCCTATAGATGCCAATCATTCTGAACTTCAATGGATAAAGTGAGATGCCAAAACTATTCAAGAGGCAAAAAGCTACAAGTCCCGCTCATCTGATTGGAGCTATGTTTCATTGATAGTTTGGAATTTATAGTATATTCTCTTCTTTTTATCCTATTTGATTTTTAGTTGCTTGGGGACAAGCAACAATTTAAGTTTGGTGTTGTGATGAGCGGATAATTTATACGCTTTTTGGCATTGTTTTTAGTATGTTTTTAGTAGGATCTAGTTACTTTTAGGGATGTTTTTATTAGTTTTTATGTTAAATTCACATTTCTGGACTTTACTATGAGTTTGTGTATTTTTCTGTAATTTCAGGTATTTTCTGGCTGAAATTGAGGGACTTGAGCAAAAATCAGATTCAGAGGTTGAAGAAGGACTGCTGATGCTGTTGGATTCTGACTTCCCTGCACTCAAAGTGGATTTTCTGGAGCTACAGAACTCAAACTGGCGCACTTCCAATTGCGTTGGAAAGTAGACATCCAGGGCTTTCCAGCAATATATAATAGTTCATACTTTATCCGCGTTTAGATGACGCAAAAGGGCGTTGAACGCCAGTTCTATGCTGCAGTCTGGAGTTAAACGACAGAAACACGTCACGAACCAGAGTTGAACGCCAGAAACACGTTACAAACTGGCGTTCAACTCCAAGAATGACCTCTCCACGTGTAAACTTCAAGCTCAGCCCAAGCACACACCAAGTGGGCCCCGAAAGTAGATTTATGCATCAATTACTTACTTCTGTAAACCCTAGTAACTAGTTTAGTATAAATAGGACTTTTTACTATTGTATTAGACATCTTTGGATTATCTTTTGATCTATTGATAACGTTTGGGGGCTGGCCATTCGGCCATGCCTGGACCTTCATCACTTATGTATTTTCAACGTTAGAGTTTCTGCACTCCTTAGATTAAGGTGTGGAGCTCTGCTGTTCCTCATGATTTAATGCAAAGTACTACTGTTTTATATTCAATTCAACTTATTCTGCTTCTAAGATATCTATTCGTTCCCAAGAACATGATGAATGTGATGATTATGTGACGCTCATCATCATTCTCACTAATGAACGCGTGCCTGACAAACACTTCCGTTCTACATGCAACCAAGCTAGAATGAGTATCTCTTAGATATCTAATACAGGGGACCGAGTCCGAGTTATTAGTATCTTCGTGGTATAAGTTAGAACCCATAGATGGCCATTCCTGAGATCAGGAAAGTCTAAACCTTGTCTGTGGTATTCCGAGTAGGATCTGGGAAGGGATGGCTGTGACGAACTTCAAACTCGGGAGTGCTGGGCGTAGTGACAGACGCAAAAGGATAGTAAATTCTATTCCAGTATGATCGAGAACCTCCAGATGATTAGCCATGCCGTGACAGAGCATTTGGACCATTTTCACAGAGAGGATGGGATGTAGCCATTGACAACGGTGATGCCCTTACAGAAAGCTTGCCATGGAAAGGAGTAGGACTGATTGGATGAAGACAGCAGGAAAGCAGAAGTTCAGAAGAACGAAAGCATCTCTATACGCTTATCTGAAATTCTCACCAATGAATTACATAAGTGTTTCTATCTTTATTTTCTGTCTATTTATTATTTAATTTCGAAAATTCCATAATCAATTATTATCCGCCTGACTGAGATTTACAAGGTGACCATAGCTTGCTTCATACCAACAATCTTCGTGGGATCGACCCTTACTCACGTAAGGTTTTATTACTTGGACGACCCAGTGCACTTGCTGGTTAGTTGTGTGAAGTTGCGAAGTTATGCTTGGACCATGGTATTGTGCACCAGTTATTGGCACCATTGCCAGGGAGAGAACGAACAAATAATTTTACAACATGTTATAATGATTCTTGAAGCAAGAAAAAGCAGTGAATACAAAAGCTTGCAGAAAAAAAAAAGAGAAAAAGCAAGCAGAAAAAGCCAAAAGCTCTTAAAACCAAAAGGCAAGAGCAAAAAGCCAATAACCCTTAAATCCAAAAGGCAAGGGTAAATAAAAAGGATCCCAAGGCTTTGAGCATCAGTGGATAGGAGGGCCTAAAGGAATAAAATCCCGGTCTAAGCGGCTAAACCAAGCTGTCCCTAACCATGTGCTTGTGGCGTGAAGGTGTCAAGTGAAAACTTGAGACTGAGCGGTTAAAGTCAAGGTCCAAAGCAAAAGAAGAGTTTGCTTAAGAACCCTGGACACCTCTAATTGGGGACTTTAGCAAAGCTGAGTCACAATCTGAAAAGGTTCACCTAATTATGTATTTGTGGCATTTATATATCCGGTGGTAATACTGGAAAATAAAGTGCTTAGGGCCACGGCCAAGACTCATAAAGTAACTGTGTTCAAGAATCAACATACTGAACTAGGAGAATCAATAACACTATCTGAACTCTGAGTTCCTATAGATGCCAATCATTCTGAACTTCAATGGATAAAGTGAGATGCCAAAACTATTCAAGAGGCAAAAAGCTACAAGTCCCGCTCATCTGATTGGAGCTATGTTTCATTGATAGTTTGGAATTTATAGTATATTCTCTTCTTTTTATCCTATTTGATTTTCAGTTGCTTGGGGACAAGCAACAATTTAAGTTTGGTGTTGTGATGAGCGGATAATTTATACGCTTTTTGGCATTATTTTTAGTATATTTTTAGTAGGATCTAGTTACTTTTAGGGATATTTTTATTAGTTTTTATGTTAAATTCACATTTCTGGACTTTACTATGATTTTGTGTGTTTTTCTATGATTTCAGGTATTTTCTGGCTGAAATTGAGGGACTTGAGCAAAAATCAGATTCAGAGGTTGAAGAAGGACTGCTGATGCTGTTGGATTTTGACCTCCCTGCACTCAGTGGATTTTCTGGAGCTACAAAACTAAAAATGGCGTGCTTCCAATTGCGTTGGAAAGTAGACATCCAGGGCTTTTCAGAAATATATAATAGTTTATACCTTGGCTGATTTTAGACGACACAAAAGGGCGTTGAACGCCAGTTCTACGCTGCAGTCTGGAGTTAAACGCCAAAAACACGTCACGAACCCGAGTTGAACGCCAGAAACACGTTACAAACTAGCGTTCAACTCCAAGAATGACCTCTCCACATGTAAACTTCAAGCTCAGCCCAAGCACACACCAAGTGGGCCCCGGAAGTGAATTTATGCATCAATTACTTACTTCTGTAAACCCTAGTAACTAGTTTAGTATAAATAGGACTTTTTACTATTGTATTAGACATCTTTGGATTATCTTTTGATCTATTGATCACGTTTGGGGGCTGGCCATTCGGCCATGCCTGGATCTTCATCACTTATGTATTTTCAACGGTAGAGTTTCTGCACTCCATAGATTAAGGTGTGGAGCTCTGCTGTTCCTCATGATTTAATGCAAAGTACTACTGTTTTATATTCAATTCAACTTATTCCGCTTCTAAGATATCCATTCGTTCCCAAGAACATGATGAATGTGATGATTATGTGACGCTCATCATCATTCTCACTTATGAACGCGTGCCTGACAAACACTTCCGTTCTACATGCAACCAAGCTAGAATGAGTATCTCTTAGATATCTAATACAGGGGACCGAGTCCGAGTTATTAGTATCTTCGTGGTATAAGTTAGAACCCATGGATGGCCATTCCTGAGATCCGGAAAGTCTAAACCTTGTCTGTGGTATTCCGAGTAGGATCTGGGAAGGGATGGCTGTGACGAACTTCAAACTCGCGAGTGCTGGGCATAGTAACAGACGCAAAAGGATAGTAAATCCTATTCCAGTATGATCGAGAACCTCCAGATGATTAGCCATGCCGTGACAGAGCATTTGGACCATTTTCACAGAGAGGATGGGATGTAGCCATTGACAACGGTGATGCCCTTACAGAAAGCTTGCCATGGAAAGGAGTAGGGCTGATTGGATGAAGACAGCAGGAAAGCAGAAGTTCAGAAGAACGAAAGCATCTCTATACGCTTATCTGAAATTCTCACCAATGAATTACATAAGTGTTTCTATCTTTATTTTCTGTCTATTTATTATTTAATTTCGAAAACTCCATAATCAATTATTATCCGCCTGACTGAGATTTACAAGGTGACCATAGCTTGCTTCATACCAACAATCTCCGTGGGATCGACCCTTACTCATGTAAGGTTTTATTACTTGGACGACCCAGTGCACTTGCTGGTTAGTTGTGCGAAGTTGCGAAGTTATGCTTGGACCATGGTATTGTGCACCAGTTATTGGCGCCATTGCCAGGGAGAGAATGAACAAATAATTTTACAACCTAATCTGAGTAACAATTTCGCACGTATCAACCACTGTCTGGGAGTAACTAAAAGAAAAATCAGAACCAAAAGAGAGTTCCCCAGTCAAGTGCTTGTGGTCTTTTTGTGTCAAGTGCAACTTGAGACAAAGTATTTAAACTCACGGCTAGGCTCAAGGTGCAAGGCACCAAAGAAAAGAGAATGAAAGAAATTTTGCTGTGTTCAAGGATTAGACCAAAGTATAAAGGCCAGAGGATTCATAATATTATTCGGATTCTAATTCCAAATGACCGTGACATTCCTCTTATTCAAAGGATAGTGAGATGCCAAAACTATTCAGGATTATAGTGTTTAAACCCCAGTTTAAGAAGAGACAGGAGCTTAATTGAATACTCAATTCTCATGCAAATTCACATCCTAAGCCTATATTAGTTTTGGTTGCTTGAGGACAAGCAACAATTCAAGTTTGGTATTGTGATGCGTGAGCATCTTTTTTATCTTTTCCTAGTGAATTTGCATTTGAATTGCTAAGTTTAATCAAGATTTAAATATCTTTTAGCTACTATGAATGCTACTTTGAGTTGTGTATAATTCTATTTATTTTAGGTAGCATTCGGATGATTTGATGGAGTTTCTGTAGAAAAAGAGAAGAAAGTGAATGATGCTATCAACTCTTACCTCCTTGCACTCCAACGGAAATAACTTGAGCTATAGAGGTCCAATTGATGTGATTCTAGTGGCATTGGAAATCTAACTTCTAGAACCTCCCAACGATATATAATAGTGTACACTTCTTCTCCAGCACCCTCAGCTTTGGTGGCGCCTAACTTGGGATTCTCCAAGTTAGGCGCCAAAGGAAGACTTACACGCCAAAAGCTTGCTGCCAGGGTGGCGCCTAACTTCAGGATTCTGAAGTTAGGCGTTAGTGAGCATCAATACGCCTCCAAGCCATGCTGCAAGAGTGGCGGCTAACTTGGGATTTTCCAAGTTTGGCGCCAGTTCAATGATTTGCAAGTGGTCCCAGGGTCCAAACTCAAGGCTTGCACGAAGATCTTTATTGATTTTGATTAAACTTTTATTTTATTTATAAATAGGAAAAAATATTATTTAGTTTTAGAAAATATATTTTACATTAATTAGGATTAGATATAAAAGAGAAAAAGAATCAGCCCTTCAGGCTCTTCTCTTCTCTCTTACCTCATTCCGCACTTTACAGTTTTACAGAACCCTAGTTTTCTCTCTGAACCATGAGCAACTAAACCTCCACTATTAAGGTTAAAAGCTCTGTTTATTCTATGGATTAATACTATTACTTTTCTATTTTAATTACTGCTTTGATTTTAATTTCAAGAATTTGTTTTCGTTCTTCATCTTATGAATCTGGGTGGAATGGAAGTATGACCCTTATTCTATTTGAGTTCTTGTAAAACTTGGAAAAGCAATTTACTTGAACAACAGCTTGAAAACAATTTCTTCTAAATTTTTAATTATCTGTACTTAACGGGATACGTGACATATAATCATCTTATATTTGGATAATTAGGATTTCTGTGGCACATAAACTAGTTTTGAACTTAACCCTCTAATTGGAATCAAGTGACCAAGGAATTGGCGGTTGATGAACGTTAGAGGAGACTAAAAAGGTCTAAGGAATTAGGGTTTAGTCACGTATAGTTTGCCACGAATTGAATCTTGCATGATTAAAATAGTTGGTAAGAAAAGTTAATCCAGAAAATAAACATCTCTGAAACCTTAACTGTTTTCTCCCATATTATTCACACCAATTTTATGCTTGCTTTATTAATTCTCTGAATTTACTGTTAATGCAATTGAA
The DNA here is from genome assembly GCF_003086295.3 of Arachis hypogaea. NCBI lineage: Eukaryota > Viridiplantae > Streptophyta > Magnoliopsida > Fabales > Fabaceae > Arachis > Arachis hypogaea. Next base: position 110,916,561 of record NC_092048.1, read on the forward strand.
AGCCAATTACCATTTTCTGCTTGTCTAACTAAGCCAATCACTCAATCATTGTTGCTTAATCCTCGTAGGATCGACTCTCACTCAGCTGAGGTATTACTTGGTACGACCCGGTGTACTTGCGAGTTAGTTTGTGGGGTATAAATTCCACACTAAAAGGCAATTCGAAGTTTCTTGGGACATGTAGGCTTTTATAGGAGATTTATAAAAAAATTTTCAAAAATTACAAAACCATTGAGTAATTTATTAAGCAAAGAAGCTTCATTTATTTTCAATAGAGAATACCTGCATGCCTTTAAAACTTTGAAAGCTAAGCTTGTATGTGCACCAAGAATTGTCCCACCTGATTGGTCTAGACCATTTGAATTAATGTGTGATGCTAGTGACTATGCGATAGGCACAGTTTTGGGGCAAAGAAAAGATAAGTTGTTACATGTAATTTATTATGCAATTCATCTTTTAAATGATGCGCAGAAAAATTACACAACAACTGAAAAAGAGTTGTTAGCCTTAGTATTTCCTTTTATAAATTTAGATCTTATTTGATTGGTTCAAAAGTACTAGTCTATACTGATCATTCTTCTCTTAAGTATCTTTTATCTAAACAGGATGTGAAACTAAGATTGATAACATGGGTGTTATTGCTTCAAGAATTTGATGATGTTGAAATCCAGAATAAAAAGGGCACTGAGAATCCTGTGGTAGACCACCTATCTAGGATTCATTCAAAAGAAGCTCAAGCACCACAAATACTCCTCAAAGAAGAATTTCCAAATGAACAACTCTTGACCATTAGAGTTATGCCATGGTTTCCTGACATGGATAACTTTAAGGTTAGGAGAATCATCCCTAAGGAATTTAATTGGAATCAAAGAAGAAAGCTAATCCACGACTCCCACTACTTTATATGGGATGACCCGTATCTCTTCAAAAGATGTTATGACAACATCATAAGGAGATGCATCTCCAAAGAAGAGATCCAATGGTACTATGGCACTGCCACTGATGACACGTCATCTTAAGCAATTTTTAAAGTCTTATTCTTATTCATTTTCTTAGGTTTTAATCAAATTTCTTATGTTTTTTAAATGAATTTAATAAATAATCAAATATGTGGAGTTGTGATAGTACTTTTATATTTTTAGGAGTTTTTATCTCAAAAGCATCATCTCGGATATTTCATTTCCGAGTTATGTGTCGGACCTCTATTTATAAGAATTGTGCTAATTGTTCTCGTGCTTCTTCCAGATATTTCTTCATGTTGGGGTCCTTAGCTTGATAAGTGTCGTTGACTTGAGAGGTTATTACTTAAGAGTCACTAAACACTATCAACTTTTCTGTCCCGACTTCTTTAGCTAGCTTCAAGCTAGCAAGCAAGGCTTTATATTTTACTTGGTTGTTAGAAGCAGGAAACTCGAATCTTAATGATAGTTCTATCCGAGTTTCTTCTTCATTTTTCAGGATAACTCCTGCTTTACTTCTAACTTTGTTGGACGATTCATCTATATACAGATTCCAGGTTGACGGATTTCCCCGAGTTTCATTGTACTCAGCCACGAAGTCAGCCAAATATTGGGATTTGATTGCTGTCTAAGTTTCATATATTAAATCAAACTCAAATAGTTTACAATCCATTATAGCATTCTCTTTGCAATGTTCGTCTTCTATAAAATATGCTTCATGGGTTAATTAGTTTAGACTTTGATAGTGTGGGCTTGAAAGTAAGTTTAAAGCCTTCTAGAATTGTTTTAATAAGGGCATATGTGAACTTTTCTATCTTTTGATAGTTTAGTTTTACCTCCTGTAGTGCTTTTCTTACAAAGTAGATGGGTTATTGTCCATGTTCATCTTCTCAGACCAGGGCTGAGGCCATAGCACGACTTGCTACTACTAGGTAGAGGACGAGCTCCTCTCCTGGAATAGGCCGGGTGAGGAATGGGGTTGGCTTAGGAATATTTTAAAGTTTTAGAAGGCTTGTTCACATTCCTGAGTCCATTCAAATTGTCTCCCTTTTTTAAGTATTGAAAACAATGGTAAAGACTTTAGAGCTGACCCTGTTAGGAATTTGGACAATGCTGCCAGCCTCCCATTTAGTTGTTGTACTTCCTTAAGGCAAGTTGGGATTTTCATCTCCAGCTTTCACTGTAAAGGTGTATTTTTAAGGATTTAATCTCATCTCATACTTCCTTATTATGGAGAACACCTCCGATAGTCGGTCAAAAGAGCGAGGTCATCTCGGGTCTTGACAAGCATATCATCTACATATACCTCCATTATTTTTTCAAGGTTCATTGAGAACACTTTATTCATGAGTCATTGGTATGTGGCGCCAGCATTCTTTAATCCAAAAGGCATTACTACATAACAATAGTTAGCCTTTGGAGTAATAAATAAAGTATTTTCCTGGTCTGACTTGTACATCGAAATTTAGTTATATTCCGAGTATGCGTCCATAAAGGACAGATACCTATACCATGAAGCCAAATCGACCAGGGCATCAATGCTAGGAAGAGGGTATAGATCCTTGGGGAAAGCTTTATTAAGATCAGTGTAATCAACACACGTCCTCCATTTCCCGTTCTACTTTTTTATGAGGACCACATTAGCCAACCATAAAGGATATTTTACCTCTCTTATAAACTGAGCTCCTAGCAAGGATTGCACCTGTTCTTTTATGACCTGTGTCCTTTCAGGACCAAACTTCCACTGCTTTTGCTGAATAGGTCAAGAACCTGGATAAACGGCAAGCTTGTGAAACATGAGGTCGAGGTCTATACCAGGCATATCAAAGGCTTTCCAAGCGAAGAGGTCGAAATTCTTTTGTACGAGATCAATGAGTTGTGCCTTTAGACCTTCCTTCAAGTTGGCTCTTATACTCGTTGTCTTTTCTACCTGATCTACGATTTGTACCTTTTCTATCTTTCCTTCAGGTTGGAGATGTAGCTCTTTCTAAACTCGGACCCGCCGATGTAAAATCCACGAAATTAATAAATAATTAGCCAAAAAAAATAATCAATATTCAAAAAATTATAAAATTAAATTTTTATAATCTAGAGCAGTAGAAATATTAAAAATACGAATTTTGACACTAAATTTAAAGAATTTGGCCTAAAATTGGGTTAACGGGCCGAACCGATTGAGCTAAGCCCAAGGCCCAACATATAAAAGAGAAAGTTCAGCTCTTCCCCAAGTTCAAAGGGAATCACGCTGAGAATTGAGGAAAGGGCAAGAAGCAAGAACTCAAACCTTAACCTCACATTCAATCCTCTATATCTCTCAATCCGGAGCTCCGATCGCCGTACCGTTTGCGGCCACGTGATTGCCACGTCGTGCTCTACAAATCCATTTGTACAAAGTGGTAAGTAATCCTCATTCCTCACCCATTTACTCACCCTTCTTCAATTTCAAAAATTTTTGTTGTTTGTATTGAGAATTATGTGATTTTGATGTCTTAGGGTTTATGAATTAGCTTTGAGAGATCATTGGCTCTTGTCCCATACGTCCGTCGATAAGGTGACGCACTCAAAACACTTGTGAATTCTTTGATTATGAGAGGTTAGGTATTGAAATTGTGAATGTGTATGTAATAATGTGAAATTCGGTGGTATATATGAGGATTATAACCAACTTGATGAAGTTGGAGACTTGGGTTGAGTATTGAGAGCTAGAAATCCTTTTGGTGAAAGCTTGGACCTTGTGAATTGAGGATTTTTTAGGTGTTTCGGGTTTAGGAAGGTATCGGCCAAAGTATGATTTTAGTTTCTCGTAGATAATATGTAATGTTACGTGAAAACTTAAGTTAGTTGACCATACACTACAAGAAAAAAGGCCTGTTGGCACACTTTTTTCTTGCCACGTTTTTAAAGCGTGCCCAAAAATGGCAATGGCCACGCTTTTGTGAGGGTGCTCACTGATTTGTGATTTGACCACGCTTTTTTTTGCCACGCTTTCATAAGGGTGACCACTTATTTGAAATTTGGCCACGCTTTTTTATTGCCACGCTTGAAAAGCGTGGCTATAAAGGGAAATTGGCACGTTTTTGAAGCGTGGCAAAATGGTTTCGTTATCGTTGCATTTTTAAAGCGTGGCCATTTCCTCTAAATCTTTCGGCACGTTTTATAAGTGTGGCCACAAAGTTCCAAAAAAAAAAAGATTCCACCCCTCTTAATTCGAAACAAACAGTTTTACACAACAACCCCCTAACAACACTTCTTCCTTTCTTCGAAACACACCCTCTTCTTTGAAACAATGCCTTGAAAAGTGAAAACCCTAACACATAGCTCATCACCCTAACGGCGGCAGCACTCTTCACCTAACATAGAGCTCATCGCCGGTGCTCTCACTCTCTCCCCCAATAACACTCGTTGGTCAACCTTGTTTCAACCCTTTCTAGCAACCCCTCCGTAGGTGCCACCTCTGTCGGTGTTTCCTGCGTCGGTGCTCCTTCCGTCTCTCCTGTAAACACCTATCCCTCCTTCGGCAGTGACTCACTCTGGTAAGGCCTCCCTCGGTGCTCACTCTCTATTGCAAACCCTCTGTCAATGCTCACTCTCTCTCGCAAACCCTCAATTAATAATGATTGTAATTATATGCATAGACTCTTGGGATACACGCACAGAGGGATTGTCCAGGGTTAGCTATCGGACATGTCAGGTCTGGCTATATAACCGACAGATGAGACTCATCATTGGGCAGGCATACATCATATGTATTTGCATGTTTTGCTTGAGTGTGCATTACTTTAGCGTGCCTAATTGATTAGCATGCATATCTGCTATTTGTGTTACTTGCGGTAATTGCATCCTATATGTTCTTTCTTTGCTTGTTTTGTATGTCTTTTCAATTGAGAGATCTCTCATGCTAGCAGAAGTGACACTGAGGATAGTTCCACCGGTGTTTTGAAGGTTTGGATTGACAGAAGGTGAAGAGTTAGACTAGAACTAGAATCGACAAATAGATTTCCCAAATTTCTAGTTTAATATACTTCTTTAAGTTTAAATCTGAGTGTCAAAGCTCTAAGAATACCTCTGACTTTTCTGGAACCTTATATATTATCTACGTTGGCACCTTTACCATGCTTAGAACTCCTGGTTCTCATCCCATACGTATTTCTGCTGTTTTTCATATGCAGGTCGAGATGCACCTCGGTGAGCGTCTGGAGGTCTCTATGCAAGTGAAGATAGCAGTTTTGGGATGTCATATTTTGGTTTTAGACTATGTATTTATGTATATAGATTCTACACATGTATATCTTGTATATATACCCTCTTAAAGGTTAATTTGGAGAAATAGGAGTGTTGTTTATGTTCTGGGAAAAACTTTTATATATATATATATGTGTGTGTGTGTGTGTGTGTGTGTGTGTGTGTGTGTGTGTAAATATTCTCTAGCCATCCTTGGCTTCGCGGGTCGAGCTCGAAGCTTGATATCTGTATTTTGGAACTTTAATCTGTGTATATACATATGTACCTACATTTTTAGCCTTCTTCCAATTCTGTTTATCCTTTTACGTGTGCGATATACTTTTCTTCTTACGATTTTTCTTAAACTCTTCTTCAAGGCTCCTAGATATGATTTCTTTCACTATATCTGTATGTACATCTTTTCTTTTACAGGTCGTAATATCTCACCACCTCTATTTTACAACTTAAGCGTAAATCTTTGAGTGGTAGGGTGGTACATTATGATATCAGAACAGTTCATTCCTGTAGAGACTGAGAGATGGACTGACTATGCTTCTGGACATACTCTGAGTGTGTGTATATACTGATTAGAATATCCAACTGATATATGTGGTATATCTGTTCATGAGCATGCATTTGGGATTTTGAAGCACTAGACTTGAGATATTGAGACCGATCACCTTGATATCACTCGTTTGGTGTGAATAGGGACCAGATGACAACTCGTGGATGCGGGCACGGCCAAGGGAGAGGTAGAAATAGTAATACAAAACCCGAAACGACTGAAAATAACCCCGTAAACTTCATGGCGGCACTGGAGAACATGGCTGCGGCTATGCAGGCTACAGCTGAAGTGTTAGGAAACTAAGTTAATAATGGGAATGGTGGTAATGGAGATAATGGACCGATGACACTGCCAACTTTCCTAAAGATAAATCCACCGACCTTCAAAGGAACCACGAACCCCACATAGGCTAACAATTGGTTTCAGGCAATGGAACGAGCTTTACAAGTACAACAAGTGCTTGAAGATCAATGTGTTGAGTTCGAAACTTATTAGTTAATGGGTTTCGAAGGTCGACCTCTAACTTCGAGAGCTTTTCCTCCAGCTCTCTCTGTGACGTGCTTCCTTTCGTAATTCTCTTTCTGCTTCTCGATGTCGTTCAGCCTCCTGCTCGAGCTATTCCAATCGACCGCGACGTCCATGTACTAGTCCTAATATCTCCGTCGAATGAGGAGGTTCCTCTACCTCGGGTGAATGGACTTCTGAGTGGATTCGTCATAGATGGGGGTTTTCAGTTGTTCCTTCCGCATGGGGACGCTTGCTCGTGGGGCGCTTGTTCTTTCCCGTGGTGGGTAGCACAAGTGCTCGGTCATCGTTGTGAGGTTCTAGCTCAAACTCAGATGTAGTGCGTCCGTCTTCATATTGTTTATTTGCCATGGTGGGTGTAGACTTCCAGGTCACTAGCAACGTCGCCAATATTCGGAGAGTTACCTGAAATTGAATTGCTTATTGGGCTAAGGAGGTGGGGTGGTACCTGCAAGCATAGTTGTAAGAACTGGATCGGACCGGCCAGTTCGACCAAAAAATCGGTGAACTAGTAGTCTATCCAATTCGGTTAAAAGTTTGAACCGAAGATGCAATTAAACTGCCAAGAACTGGATGGTTCATCATAAAACAGACAAAATCGACTGATTCGATGCAAATCCGTAAACCGGCCAGGTCCTACGGTGCTCCCAACGTTCCCCAGGTCCTCGGTGCTCCAGCACCTATGAATGTGGGTTTGAACTCATGTCTTTTGGTTGCATTCCAATACGCCATGCCACTAGGCTAGTCGTTCTCTTACAAATGTATGTGCTAATCATTATATATATTATATACTTACACAATTGAATTATTTTATTTTTATTTAATTTAATTTTAATTTTATACTCACTTTTTTAAAATTTATAATTCTTTAGGATTTATACAATTATTAAAATAAGTATTAAATATTTTTAATATGTACATTTATATATTAAAATATTAGTAAAGATATTTATTTTATTTTTTTTAGAGTAAAGCGATAATTAGGTCTTCGAGAATTTTGCCTTAGGACTAGTCCTTAAAAAATATTAATTAGGTCCTCCACGATAGTAAACAATGGACATGTATATCCTTCCATTAATTGATGGTGCGAAACAAAACGAAATTGCTCATATATTTCGTTATTTACAATTATGCATGTCTCGTTACTCTTACATAAGCATGTGAACAATGTAGTTTTGAATAATAAAGCATTTATTATCTTTTGAGTTTTCATATAACATTTATCAACTGCTCTCTATTTATTATGGATCCTATTAAAACAGGTGAAGTTTTACTCAAAAAATTGTTATCTACATAACAATCTTTCATAAATAGATACGTCATAGTAGTTAATGGTACATATGAGAATCACTGTTAAATTTTACATGATAAATTAATAGAGGGTCATAACATATCCACAGTTTGCTATTGTGGAGACCAAATTGGTACTTTATTTTTTAAGGGTGAATTAATCTAAAGTCCAAAACTTCAAGGACCTAATTGTTATTTTACTAAATTCTTTACTATTTTTTAACTTTTATTTACGTAAAATCGGTTCTATCGGTTCAACTAATAATTTATCAGTTGAACCAGTAATTTGATCGGTTTGATCACCAGTTCGATTTTGACAACTATTCCTGTAAAAGATTTCGATGTCTAAGTCAGCAAAGGTTTAAGTAAGTTTTTAGTAGATTGGGTCTGAAATATATCTGAGAATGTTAGTGTATTTATAGTAAAATAGATAACCACATTTTAGAGTAGTTCTATCTTTAATGGTGGATGATCATTCCTTTTTTTTTTAGAAAAGTTATTGAAATCTCCCTTCTAGATAAATGGGAGATATTTTAAGAGGTAGTTCCTTATTCAGATAAGCAAAGTTGGACTACCTTCTTCACGTCCGACCTCTATAAAGTCGAGTAAGAGTAGAAGAGACCACTTTTACTGGATGGACTTATATTGAAAAAAGGACAAATAGGTCCTCGACCTTTTGATCTACAGACATTTAAGTCCTCAAGAATTTGAAAATACATTTAAGTCCATGACCTTTTCAAAATCTAGACATATTGATCCCTTAAGTTCACTTGGGTCTGTCAGACTCAACGAAAAGATCAAATGTGACTCATGTTGTACTGACCTGGTTGATACAAATGCACACGTGAGAGAGTTTTTAAAATTAAACAAATTAGACTCAGGAATCGATATATCCAGATTTTGAAGAGATTAAGGACTTAAATGTATTTTTAGATCCTTAAAAACTTAAATGTCTGCGGACTAAAAAATCAGACTAAAAGACAAAAAGGTCCCTGACCTTTTAAAACGGGGACATTTTCGTCCCTCAAGATTGGAAAATACATTTCGATCCCCCACGTTTTAAAACGGGAGACAATTATACCCTTCCGTCCGTTTTAGGCCAAAAATGGCAACGGACCCAGCTGACATGGAGAGGCAGTGAATGACGTGGCCGTTACGGTCGCTGAGGTGGATTGGGACGAAATTTAACTGGACAAATTCGTCTCTGAAGTGCCAAACGACGCCGTTGCCACCATCCCCCATATTTGAAGCTTCGCATTCCCCATAACACCCAACCCTTACTCCATATATTACAGAAAACCCTACCAGAATAGAAACGCCCTTCTCCCTCCAAAAAAAGAACGACTTCCTATAGTTGAAAGCGGTGGTGTGGTCAGTCGAGGTGGTTGGTGTTGAAGGTTACGGCAAACTTTGCGTGGAGAGGAAGCTGCCATCATCTACAGAGGTAAGGGTGATAATGAAGAGTTTGTGTGTTGTTTAACTGAGAATGCATGGGGTTGGGTTATGGGGGGACTGATGAGCGGATAATTTATACGCTTTTTGGCATTGTTTTTAGTATGTTTTTAGTAGGATCTAGTTACTTTTAGGGATGTTTTCATTAGTTTTTATGTTAAATTCACATTTCTGGACTTTACTATGAGTTTGTGTGTTTTTCTATGATTTCAGGTATTTTCTGGCTGAAATTGAGGGACTTGAGCAGAAATCAGATTCAGAGGTTGAAAAAGGACTGCTGATGCTGTTGGATTCTGACCTCCCTGCACTCAAAGTGGATTTTCTGGAGCTACAGAACTTGAAATGGCTCGCTTCCAATTGCGTTGGAAAGTAGACATCCAGGGCTTTCCAGCAATATATAATAGTCCATACTTTGGCCAGGAATAGACGACGTAAACTGGAATTCAACGCCAGCCTTCTGCCCAAATCTGGCGTCCAGCGCCAGAAAAGGATCCAAAACCAGAGTTGAACGCCCAAACTGGCACAGAAACTGGCGTTCAACTCCACAAATGGCCTCTGCACGTGCTACACTTAAGCTCAGCCCAAACACACACCAAGTGGGCCCAGAAAGTGGATTTATGCATCAATTACTCACTCATGTAAACCCTAGTGACTAGTTTATTATAAATAGGACCTCTTACTATTGTATTAGACGTCTTTTTGACCATCTTTGAACGCATTGTTCTTAGACCATAGGGGCTGGCCACACGGCCATGCCTGGACCTTCACTTATGTATTTTCATACGGTAGAGTTTCTACACTCCATAGATTAAGGTGTGGAGCTCTGCTGTTCCTCAAAGATTAATGCAAAGTACTACTGTTTTCTATTCAATTCTTCTTATTTCGCTTCTAAGATATCCATTTGCACCCAAGAACGTGATGAAGATGATGATTATATGTGACGCTCATCATCCTTCTCCTTTATGAATGCGTGCCTGACAAACACTTCTGTTCTACATGAATTAAGCTAGAATGAATATCTCTTAGATCTCCTAACCAGAATCTTCGTGGCGTAAGCTAGAATGATGGCGGCATTCAAGAGAATCCGGAAGGTCTAAACCTTGTCTGTGGTATTCTGAGTAGGATTCAATGATTGAATGACTGTGACGAGCTTCAAACTCGCGATTGTTGGGCGTTAGTGACAGACGCAAAAGGAGGGTGAATCCTATTCCAGCATGATCGGGAACCGACAGATGAATAGCCGTGCCGTGACAGGGTGCGTGAGCATATTATTCACTGAGAGGAGGGGATGTAGCCACTGACAACGGTGATGCCCTTGCATAAAGCCAGCCATGGAAAAGAGTAAGACTGATTGGATGAAGATAGCAGGAAAGCAGAGGTTCAGAGGAACGAAAAGCATCTCCATTCGCTTATCTGAAATTCCTACCAATGATTTACATAAGTATCTCTATCCCTATTTTATTATATAATATTCGAAAACACCATTATCACTTTATATCTGCCTGACTGAGATTTACAAGGTGACCATAGCTTGCTTCATACCAACAATCTCCGTGGGATTCGACCCTTACTCACGTAAGGTATTACTTGGACGACTCAGTGCACTTGCTGGTTAGTTGTATCGAAGTTGTGACAATTATGTATTGAGATCAGAGCACCAAGTTGCTCACGTTGCCGGGGATTGTTTGAGCCTGGACATCACAATTTCGTGCACCAGGGACTGCAGGTTTTTTTTTTTGTTTTGGGGTAAAAGAATGAGAAAAATGTATGTGAAGTTAACTGATTTAGAAATTTTGATTAGGTAGAGTTTAATCTCTGGTTTATCTACCTGTGGACAATGCAGATGGATGATATGTATGTGGTACCTGTTTTTCACCACGGAGGCCGTTTTGCTAGAAAACCCAGTGGAACTCTTGAGTATATTGGTGGGAAAGTTGAAAATTTTCCGAAGATGGACTTAGACTTTGTGAATTTTGGGGATTTGATGACATTGTTCAAGGGTTTGGGGTATGCATCATATAGGACAGTATATTGGTTTGACCCAACTAGCAGTGATTTTGAGGGTGGACTGCACATTCTGAGAGGAGATGCAGGCATCAATGAACTCTGAGAGAATAAGATGAAGAATTCAACGACGGATGAATTCTACATTTACTTCGACCATCCAGTTGATGAGCCAGAGATAGTGGATGAAGCTACTGCGGCAGAAGCAGGGGTGGAAGAGTTTGATGACCCAATTGATGTGGATAGCATCATGAGAAAGCTCCAACCATCACCATCCACAGAAGCTGATGGGCAAGAAAGTGAGGAGGATGAAATGTATAAACCTCCTCCGAGTGACTCAGAGACTGTTTCGGATGAGGACTGTTCCAGTGTTGATGAAGACGATGATAGGATGAGGAAAAAAAGAAGTGTGAAAGGAAAGGAGAAGGTTCTGCCAAAGACAAATAGCAGTGTGAAAGAAGGGACAGGGGCAGAGTCAAGTGGAGTTAAAAATAGAGGTAGAGTAAGGAATGCAAGGGGTAGTGCTGCCAAAGGTGATGGGTCTACTATGAAGACCAGAGGAACAGCCAAGCCCAAAGAAACTGGGCCAAGAGAAAAGCCCAAAAAGACCAGGCATGCTCCGAAGCCCAGAAGGAATGGGCCTAATGCAAATCAACAAAGAAGTAGGCCTGCTGTAGATGCTGAAGAACCTCTTCCTAATATGCAACCCAGGGATCTACCTCTAATTGGACTCTATGTGAGTGAGGAGGTTTCAGATGATGATGATCCGATTTATGAGTATGCATCAGAGGAACTCCACACACCAGTGTCTTCAGAGGATGAGGGAGAAAAGCATGAGTTTCCAGTTTTCAATGAAGAGTATGGTTTCGGGGAGGGTAGGTTCGAGATAGGAACAAAGTTTGCAACAATTGATGGGTTCAAAGAAGTAGTAAAAGACATGTTCATTTCTAAAGGGAGGGAACTGCTGTGGATCAAAAATGATAAAGAAAGGGTGAGGGTTGGCTGCAGAGGTGAAGAATGTCCATGGCTAGCACATCTATCCTACAACAAAATATTGTTATGTTATCAGGTAAAGACTTACAAGGCAGAGCATACATGTGCTAGAGACCTGGGCAGCAATGCAGCTGATCAACACTGGGTCAGCAAGAAAGTGGAGAAGAGAATGGCTAGTCAACCTCATATGACTACTAATGAGGCAATTGAGTTTATTAGAGAAGACTTTAATCTAGTGTTGCATCCGAAGATGGTCTACAGGGCAGTGAAAGAGGCCAAAGAGAGGATTATGGGAAATGAAAAGGAACAGTATGGGAAGCTTAGGGACTATGCCATGGAGATCATTAAGAGTAATCCGGAATCGACTGCAAGAGTTGATGTGATCCCAATCCCTCAATCCCTACCTGTCTTTGACAAAATATATATCTCCTTTGAGGGTTGTAAGCAAGGCTTTAAGTCTGGGTGTAGGCCTTTCATCCATCTAGATGGAGCATTTTCAAAGACATATCATGGAGGCCAACTACTGTCAGCGGTGGCACAGGATGCCAATAACCAATTCTACGTAGTAGCATATGGAGTTGCAAGATCGGAGACGAAGGAATCCTGGAAATGGTTCCTCACACTGCTTCAGGAAGATCTGGGTGATGCACATCAATTTGGTTGGAACTTTATGTCCGACCAACAAAAGGTCAGACTTCTACATCACTGCATATTGATGAGTTATTTTGTTGGAGAAACGAATCTCTCCCAAAACAACACAAATCTAACCGGCAAGTGCACCGGGTCGCATCAAGTAATAATAACTCACGGGAGTGAGGTCGATTCCACAGGGATTGAAGGATTGAGCAATTTTAGCTTAGCGGTTAATTTAGTCAAGCGAATCAAGATTTGGTTGAGTGATTTGTGATTTGCAGAATTTAAATTGCCTTGAAAGTAAAGGGAATTGGTAATCGACATGAAATTAAAGAGAACAGGAAATAAATTGCTGAATCTTAAAGAACAAGAAATTAAATGGCAGAAACTTAGAGTGCAAGAAATGTAAATTGCGGAATCTTAAAGTGCAAGAAATGTAAATGACTTGAATTGTAAAGGGGATTGGGACTTGGAGTTGCAGAAATTAAACAAGGAAAAGTAAATTTGCATCAAGCAGAGAAGGAGAAGATGATTTGGATCAAATCGGATCTGAAGCAAAACAAGTAAATGAACATGAAAACAGTAAACAGAGAATTGGAAATTAGAAGTTCAGATCTCAGGACCCAGAGACTAGAAAACCAAGTCTAGATCTCAATGCCTTCCTAGATCCAACAAGAACAATTGCAAGGGAATTGTAAATTGCAAGGAAAGTAGATGAAGAGCAATTAACAGAAATTAAATTCAATCAAGCAGTAAATAAAACAGAGAGATCCAATGATGAGATTGAAACAGAATTTCTTCAATTCTCCAACCCAAGATCCAAGACAATTGTAATTGAAATTGAAAGCAATAAAACTAAGAGGAAGAGAAGTGAATTCTCCTTCCCCAAGACTAAGAAATTAAAGATCACTCAATATCCAAAGCTCTCCGAAAACTATTATGAAAATTCAAAGAGAAAGCTCTAAAAGAAAGCTCTAAAAAAAAAGCTCCCCAAAGAACTTGAATTCTATCCTATTTATACACTTTCTTCCAATGATCTTCAAGCCTTGAGTTGGGCCTTTTCTCTTGGTGGAATTGGGTTGAAAGAGGCCTTGGTTGATTGCTCTTGGAGTTTGAAGAGGAACCAAAACGAACCAATTGAACCGGGTTGGAGTTTTGCAAAAGTTGGACCAAAAGTTTGAGCAAAAGTTAGGGGCTAACTTTTGCCCAAACTTTTCATATCAGCACCCATATCCAGCTGATACCAACGTTGGTGCCAAAGTTAGGGGTCTAACTTTGGCCCCAACGTTGGCCTTACCTTGTGCACTTGTGGCGCCAACGTTAGCCACCAAGTTAGGGGCTAACGTTGGCGCAAACTTTTGCTCCTCCCCTTGTAGTTTTCATGTGCCAACGTTAGCCTCAAAGTTAGGGGCTAACGTTGGCACAAACTTTTGGTGCCCAGGGAGTGTTTTTCTCATGCCAACGTTAGCCTCAAAGTTAGGGGCTAACGTTGGCGCAAACTTTTGGTGCCCAGGGGTGATTTTCATGTGCCAACGTTAGCCTCAAAGTTAGGGGCTAACGTTGGGGCTAACTTTTCACCCAAAAGTTTGTGCAAAAGTTTGAGGCTAACTTTAGGTCCAGCTTTTTGCTTCCTGGTTCAATTTCACTTATTCCATTGTCTTCTCTTTACTCCTAGCTATTCCTTCTTGCTTCAACCTTTCTCCAAGCTTTCTTCACCTATCATTAATCAACCAAACAAATCAAAGCTATGCTTAAAATCATGAGATATTCATTCTTTCATAATATGTGACAATTATAGTATAAAACCTCATGAAATAGCATGAATTCATACATGGTTGATTAAATCAAAGGAAACATGAAAATCTACCAAATTGGCTTGCTTAGAGCTCAAGAAAGTGCATAATTCTAATGAAAACAAAAGAAAAAGACTAGTTAAAATAGGCTAAGATGACTTGTCATCACAACACCAAACTTAAAGCTTGCTTGTCCCCAAGCAAGAAATGAATTATGCTCAGAGATTCTTTCAATTAAGATGGATTGAGGAACACTTGTAAAGTGCAGTGAGTGAAGTGATCAAGTATCAGTGGGGTGAACTCTAAATCATATGCTCATGCAAGGGCTTCAGTGCTCACTAGTCCTTACATATTGGGAGTCGTAGGTCTTAGGATTTTCATCCAAATGGTACCATGGAGATCTCTTTATATGTAATCACCTTGAAGCAGCTTATAGTTTCTGTGCTTTGGCCTCGACTCTAAGTATCATGTCTCAAAGCGGCTCTTTAGATAAGCTTTCAATCAATACTCCTAAACCAGTTGGTTTTAAGGTATTAGGTGTTAAAGCACCCCTAAGGATTTACTTGCTCAAGCCTCTTTCCTTGACACACTTCAACCACAAGCATTTACTAGGATAACAACTCTTTGAATTTTTGTTTCTTTCTTTCTTTTTCTGCCTAGTAATTGATGCTCAGAGCCTTGGGCCATGTTCTTTTTACTTTTGTATTTTCTTTATTTTCTTTTGTTTTGTTTGCTGCTTCTTGGATCAATAGATTTTTGAGAATCTCCACAATACTTCTTTGAACTTCATGTCCCGCCTATGAGCTCCCATGCAAGTTTTCACAAGCATGCAACCTCAATACATAATCATACAACTAGAACCACCACTTCTCCTAATCTTTTGCTTGCCTCAAAATTGTTTAATTCCTCAATCCTTCTTTTCAAAGAACTTTCATGTGATGTATTCTTGAAAATTGAGTGCAAACAAGTTTTGAAGATAAGAATGTTGTGAATGATCAAACATCTTGCTTATTGAATTATAAAGAAAAACTATGCTATGCATGCAGGCAGGGGTATATATAAAAAAAAGAACTATACTATGCAGACAGGCAGGGCAAATAAGGATACAATCCAACTTGCAATAGCAGCAATATTTGATGTAAACAATCACTTAACAATACAACCTGTTGGAGTTCACTTGCTTTCCTTCTCATCACCATTGCTGGCCTTTATGTTTATCTTTTGTTTCTTTGGTTGATGATTCTTAATCCCTCCAAAGGTTTGTATGATGCTCTGCAATGATATTGGAAGTTGCTTGTTTCCCAAGCACTTAGAAACAATGGTTAGCATGCAGGATTTATTTGTGGGCCTTTGTACTTACTTTGGTGTGAGAACACCAAACTTAGTACCTTGCCAATGGTTCTTGTGCATCAGATTAACCATGTGTAAAACTCTTTTTCAAAAATGACAAAACTGAAAACTAGGAAACAGCAGAATAGTTAACTAGTTCATCCAACATGCTTGAAGCCAGCATTATGCAGAAAATGAGAATGTGTTTTATGATGGGATTTTAGTGAAACACCAAACTTAGAATCCTTCATTCTCCCTTATATTGTTTTGGTGTGCAACACCAAACTTAGCTTCTTGCAATGTAGATAAACTAATTAACCTTTTTATTGAAATAGCTATGAAAGGAAAACTACCTCAGGTTGGGTTGCCTCCCAACAAGCGCTCTTTATTGTCACTAGCTTGACATCCCCTGTGCTTGCTTAGTTCAGATTCTGGGCTTCCTTCTCCTTGTCCCCTTGTCCTCCTAAGTGAGGCTTTGCTTTGTGATGCTCATTCTGGATGAGTGATTCTTTTCCTTTAGCCCTTTTCTCACTCATTTCTGTGAGATTCTTAGCTAGTTGTTCCATTTGCCTCTCAATTCTCCCGAGTGAGGCCTCCTGGTGTTTGCTTATCATCCCTTGATGTGTCATCATTTTCTCTATTAAGATCTCCAAATTGGTGATCCTATGATAGTGTTGTGAAATTTGTTGGTTGTGAGGTATCTGAGGTTGGAAGGGTGGGCAGTGTGGTTTTTGCAAGTTTGGGAAATGGCTGTTGTAGTTGAAGTTCCTTGGTTCCTGATGTTGAGGTTCCCTCATTCTTAGATAAGAATGTGGCTTCCATGGTGGGAACTGTGCATTCACTGTAGTGGAGTGGAGAAAATCAAGTTATCTAGCCATTGACTCCAATTGTTGCTGAGTTTGCTGATGTAGCTGTTTGCTTTGATTCATGACTGCCTTCATTCCTTCAAGATTCATTGTATCTTTCTCTGAAGTTGCATTCTGTGGTGTCTCAAAGGAGTGTTGGTTGTTGGTTCTCTTGTCATTGAACCTTGCAGTTCCTTGACCGGTTGCTGTTGTTTCGAGTAAGTCATCTGAGAAGTGATCCACCGCTCTTCTCGTTTCTGGGGATAATCCTTCATAGAATGCTTGGAAAGCCACTTTGTCATTTGCTTTCTTGTATCTTTCCCATGCTTTGAGCAATGGTTCTTCCTCTCCTTGCATGAATGGATGTGTTCCCTCTTTCATCTTGATGTTTTGTTGGGATGTAGAGAATTTGGCTAGAAATTTGGCAACCAAACCATCCCAACTAGTGATACTTCCTTGGGGAAGAGTTTCAAGCCATTGTGCTGCCTCATCCTTTAGTGAGAAAGGGAATAGCAAGAGCTTATAGACATCATTATTGACAACATCACAGATCCTCAGAAAAATAGATAGATGCTGTTCAGGATCCTCCAATGGATTTCCACCATAGGAACAATTGTTCTCTGTTAATGTAATGATTTGCGGCTTCATGTTGGCATGTTCTTCTTTCTCAGAAACTTCATTTTCAATGATATCCTTTCCTCTGGCTGCTCTTTTTTCCTGCGACATAAAAATCAACAACGGAACACACAGTGATACTCTTGAAAATTGAGTGTAGTCAGTTGAGACAAAACTTCAAACAGTTAGTGGGTTAGTCAAAAATCAAAGAAAAAGTGCTTGATCTAGATTACCACCTCACTTAATCATTGTCAATCTAATCAATCCCCGGCAACGGCGCCAAAAACTTGATGAGTTATTTTGTTGGAGAAACGAATCTCTCCCAAAACAACACAAATCTAACCGGCAAGTGCACCGGGTCGCATCAAGTAATAATAACTCACGGGAGTGAGGTCGATCCCACAGGGATTGAAGGATTGAGCAATTTTAGCTTAGTGGTTAATTTAGTCAAGCGAATCAAGATTTGGTTGAGTGATTTGTGATTTGCAGAATTTAAATTGCATTGAAAGTAAAGGGAATTGGTAATCGACATGAAATTAAAGAGAACAGGAAATAAATTGCTGAATCTTAAAGAACAAGAAATTAAATGGCAGAAACCTAGAGTGCAAGAAATGTAAATTGTGGAATCTTAAAGTGCAAGAAATGTAAATGACTTGAATTGTAAAGGGGGTTGGGACTTGGAGTTGCAGAAATTAAACAAGGAAAAGTAAATTTGCATCAAGCAGAGAAGGAGAAGATGATTTGGATCAAATCGGATCTGAAGCAAAACAAGTAAATGAACATGAAAACAGTAAACAGAGAATTGGAAATTAGAAGTTCAGATCTCAGGACCCAGAGACTAGAAAACCAAGTCTAGATCTCAATGCCTTCCTAGATCCAACAAGAACAATTGCAAGGGAATTGTAAATTGCAAGGAAAGTAGATGAAGAGCAATTAACAGAAATTAAATTCAATCAAGCAGTAAATAAAACAGAGAGATCCAAGGATGAGATTGAAACAGAATTTCTTCAATTCTCCAACCCAAGATCCAAGACAATTGTAATTGAAATTGAAAGCAATAAAACTAAGAGGAAGAGAAGTGAATTCTCCTTCCCCAAGACTAAGAATTTAAAGATCACTCAATATCCAAAGCTCTCCGAAAACTATTATGAAAATTCAAAGAGAAAGCTCTAAAAGAAAGCTCTAAAAAAAAAGCTCCCCAAAGAACTTGAATTCTATCCTATTTATACACTTTCTTCCAATGATCTTCAAGCCTTGAGTTGGGCCTTTGCTCTTGGTGGAATTGGGTTGAAAGAGGCCTTGGTTGATTGCTCTTGGAGTTTGAAGAGGAACCAAAACGAACCAATTGAACCGGGTTGGAGTTTTGCAAAAGTTGGACCAAAAGTTTGAGCAAAAGTTAGGGGCTAACTTTTGCCCAAACTTTTCATATCAGCACCCATATCCAGCTGATACCAACGTTGGTGCCAAAGTTAGGGGTCTAACTTTGGCCCCAACGTTGGCCTTACCTTGTGCACTTGTGGCGCCAACGTTAGCCACCAAGTTAGGGGCTAACGTTGGCGCAAACTTTTGCTCCTCCCCTTGTAGTTTTCATGTGCCAACGTTAGCCTCAAAGTTAGGGGCTAACGTTGGCGCAAACTTTTGGTGCCCAGGGAGTGTTTTTCTCATGCCAACGTTAGCCTCAAAGTTAAGGGCTAACGTTGGCGCAAACTTTTGGTTCCCAGGGGTGATTTTTATGTGCCAACGTTAGCCTCAAAGTTAGGGGCTAACGTTGGGGCTAACTTTTCACCCAAAAGTTTGTGCAAAAGTTTGAGGCTAACTTTAGGTCCAGCTTTTTGCTTCCTGGTTCAATTTCACTTATTCCATTGTCTTCTCTTTACTCCTAGCTATTCCTTCTTGCTTCAACCTTTCTCCAAGCTTTCTTCACCTATCATTAATCAACCAAACACATCAAAGCTATGCTTAAAATCATGAGATATTCATTCTTTCATAATATGTGACAATTATAGTATAAAACCTCATGAAATAGCATGAATTCATACATGGTTGATTAAATCAAAGGAAACATGAAAATCTACCAAATTGGCTTGCTTAGAGCTCAAGAAAGTGCATAATTCTAATGAAAACAAAAGAAAAAGACTAGTTAAAATAGGCTAAGATGACTTGTCATCACGTATTAGTGTATCATGTTAAATTACTGCATATTAGTGTAGGATATTAATATAATGCATGAATGTGGTAGACATTAAATTTCTGCATATTGGTGTAGGATATTAAATCACTGCATGTATGTGTTTGAAATGGAATTTAGTGCATATATGTGTTTGCAATGGATATTAGTGCATAGGTGTGAATGATATTTTGAATACTGCAAATATGTGTTTGTAATTGAAGTTATTGTAAATTACTGAATGCAATTTAAACTGCTGCATATATGTGTATGCAATATTATGTGTTGGCAGGGTCTGCTACCAGCCTTAAAGGAGGTAATGCCGAGAGCACATCATCGGAACTGTGTGATGCACATGTGGAAAAACTTCATAAATAGGTTCAAAGATATGCACATTAGAGACATCGTATGGGACTGTGCTAGGTGCACCACTGAACCAGAGTTCAAAGAGACCATGGAGAAGCTGAAGGGGGTGAATAAGGCAGCATGGGAGTATCTGATGAGGTTTGAACCAGCCACTTGGGTTAAGGCTTTCTTCAGTCATGGCCCCAAGGTGGATAACCTAACTAACAACATGTGCGAGGTATTTAATTCAAAAGTCGTTAAGTACAGAATGAAGCCAGTTTTGACTATGTGTGAGGAAATTAGGTGCTACCTAATGCGGAGAATGACCAAGCATATTAGGCTGTTAGAGCACCATAGTGGAAAGCTTGCACCCGTTCAGGAGAAAAGGTTGCAGAGGCTGATAAAACCCAATAGCAGGTGGATTGCCGAATGGGTGGGAGATAATGAACGAAAGAGATTTCAAGTTAGCAGAAAGCAAACCAAAGTAGATGTGGATTTGATCAAACACACTTGTTCATGCAATGTTTGGCAACTGACCGGTATATCTTTAATTTTGAGTGATTTTCTTTAAGGCTGATCTACTATAATGCTAGGTAATATGTTTTGAATGATTTCAGGGCTGATCTAATATAGTGCTAGGTAATATATATGTTTTGAATGCTTTTAGTGATGATATAATATATTGCTATATAATATGTTCTGAATGATTTTAGGGCTGATCTAATATAATGATAGGTAATATGGTATGTGGTTTTGATTCAGGCATGCCATGCATTTACGGTATTACTGCAATTAGAAAGAGGCATGACCAGGTAGATGATTATGTGCATCCTTGGTTATGTATGGAATCTATTCACAAAACATATGCACATTGCATAAAATCAGTTCCAAGTGAGGAATTTTGGGTAACCACTGACCAGCTGAGGCCTGCTCCACCACCCATCAAGCGACCTATTGGGAGGCCTAAAGTACACAATCGCAACAAGGATCCTGCTGAGGCTCATATTCAGGGTGACAAGCTTAAGAGAAGCTTTCAAGTGACATGCAGCAAGTGCAATGAGAAAGGCCACAACTACAAGACATGTAAGGGAGCACCAAGCAACCCAAACTGGAAACCAAAAAAGAAAAAAGCTAAGAAGACTGATGCAAACACAGAACCCTTGGAGCAGCTTCCCATATCACAATCAGCCCCTCAACCAGAGGTATCCCTGCTATTGTTTAGGATCGATCTGTACATTTTAAATTTTGTCAGTGGTTACGATGTCCTATTAACTTTTTTTTAAGGACTAATTTGTCCATGTTCTTTCCTTGTTTGATCTATGTTGCATAGGATCAAAGCCAGACACAGACTGAAAGTTTGGCTGAGAATAGTGCTGTGCAAGAGAAGTCTACAGTAAGCATCCCCCACCCTAAATAATACACTCATAATCACAATCACTTTATTCATGTCAATTCATTTGAACAACTGAATAAGTCGGTTACTTTTGCAGAATCATGTCATCAGCCAGAATGCTGCAGCAACAACACCATCCGCTCCAGTCCAAATTCCATTCAAGCCTCCATCCCAGCAGCCAAGAATGGGGCAACCCAAAACCCCAGCTACTTCCTCCAAATTCAGACCCAAGCAGACAATCAGAAGGCCCCGAGCAAGTGCAGATCCACCTTCAAATCCACCTGCAACTCCACCCCCAGATACAACCCAGACTCAAAGCACCAGTGCCAGTGTCGCTACATCAAAGGAGACCTTCAAAGTCGCTGGCAGTGAGGCCATAGGAATGAATTTCATCCCAACTCCTAGATCTAAGAATCAGAAGAACTGAACATTACTGAATGAATTTCTATTTTTTGTCATAGTCTTCAGTATAAATTAAACAACACTGTCTACTTATTGTAGTTTGGCAAACTTGTTTATATGCCAACCAGATGTTTTGTTATTTTGTGGCAAACTTGTTTATGTTTTGGATTAAGACAGATACATTGTTGTTCATATTTTGCTCATAATATATGCAGAATTACTACCTTATATAATAGCTGATTCACAGAATTACTACCTTATTTTTGTTCAACAATGGCAATTTTCATTGAATATCCAACAATGGCAATTTTCATTACATCATCAACATTGTACATCAACTCATCATCCTCACCACTTTAAGATACATACAGCAACAACAAAAACTACACTAATCAAAGCAATATGCCACATACTCATTTTTTCTCCTTCTCCATACATAACAGTTTCCTCTCCAACTCTTTCATTTTTTTTTCCAGTTCCTGGCTTCGCACCAGTTAAATTTTTTCTTCCAATTCCTGACTTCGCACCACATGATCTTCAATGTCTACACCTCCAACATCATCCACAGCACCCAATGCTTCAGACTCCATGGCCTTAATTTTTTTCAAGTGTTCATCAAGCCACACAAAATACCGGCAACACCGTTCTTTAATCTGGAGCAATTTTTCAGATTACACCATAATTAGACACAGAACACTCTCATCCAACTACTATAAAAATAATTGCTCACCTTGAAGAATGGACACCCGAAAAATATTCTATTGGGATTAGATGCTGTTCTTGACTTGTAAAGAATGGCATAAACGCCGCAGAAGCACTTCGGCGCAACCCCATCTCGATCACAAGCTCCAGCAACAGCGGATGAAGATCCCCGTCCAGGTCTTGTGCATGAAGAACCCCCCTCGCTCATCATGGACGATCGCACAAGCAGCGGCCATGACTTCCACCTTGCGTTTGGATGAAATAGGGCTCACTGGTGGAAACGGTGTCGTTTGGCACTTCAGGGACTAATTTTTTCACTTAAATTTCGTCCCAATCCACCTCACCGAGCGTAACGGCCATGTCATTCAGTGCCCCTCCATGTCAGCTGGCTCCGTTGCCATTTTTGGCCCAAAACGGACGGAAGGGTATAATTGTCTCCCGTTTTAAAACGTGGGGGATCGAAATGTATTTTCCAATCTTGAGGGACGAAAATGTCCCCGTTTTAAAAGGTCATGGACCTATTTGTCTTTTAGTCAAAAAATCAGGAATCAATTTGTCCTTTTCTCTATTTTTTTAGCCTGATTTTATTCTGGGCTAAAGTATGAACAGATATATAACTAAAAAGTCATTTAATTAAATGTCATTTAGACTAAATGAATCATCGACAAAAATAAGCGTGCGTGCTAAATTCCATTTCATTGATTATTTTTATTTTTTTTTAGAAAATAAATCAGACAATTAGACACCATTTTTATGCATTAATATGTTATACCTAATCATCCTAAACTTTGATCCAATATGAGCGGCCTTCGTGACCTACAAACACAGCTTAAACATTTGGCAATAGCATCACATAACTCTTGTTTACATTTGTTTTTGTTATGGATTTCATTGCCACCCGTGATTCATGAATTCTTGCTTTGATTTTCTGAAACCTTCTTTATAAAGTATTTCAACTTCCATAAGGTCGACTTTCTCTGCTTAAAGAATGCAAAAACACTCGTTAAAACACACAATTCTTTTTTCTAACTGCTTGAAGTGAAACCAAGAAAAACATATTTATTATTTCTGTTTCTTTTTATTTAACATTTACGAAAGGAGAAAAATGGATGAGATTATGACAATTGAAATGACCTGATCATCAATGCCGAAATCCACCTCTTCTATTGTTCTACCTCTTATGCACTCCCATTCATCCCAGAAATTGACCTAAAGGTGAGATATTTTAGGAAATAAATTTCACCACTCGTAAGGTGTCACAAAGGGAAATAAGCTACATCACAAACTAAATTATGCAACTTTGAAAAAACCAATAATTAGTAAGCATTGAAAAAAATTAAAAGATATCATCAATCAAAGAGGAAAGGAGAGTGAACGAAAGAAAAATTCATTATTAGCCTAAACTAAAGATAAAAAAAAAGGTAAATTACCATGTAGATTGGAGCTTTACATCCTCCTTTAATAAGCTGCATTTATATGAAAAGACGTTACAATGGGAATCTCTATTTTAATAAGACATAAATTAAATCGCTATATGCTAAATAGGACATCGAATTTAAAATTTTTTTGTCATCACGATTTACAAAATCAACATGAAATATGCAAATTTTGTACAAAGACATTATGTTCCTTTTTAACGTCATTTCAAGGTGGTGGAACACAATGTGAGCTCCACTTTTTAATAGAATACTTCTGTTTCCAACACCTTACTAAAAGTCAGGATTCAATAATTCTTTTAAGCATGCAAGTGCAAAAATTGAACATAGATTAAAATAGAAGTAGCTATAACAATTTACCAAAAAAATTTCACTGCTGAAATGGAACAACATTCACAACTCATATATCATAAATATATTACATTAAAATTATTAACATTGCAGTTCATGTTATATTCTTCTTTAGATAAAATTAGTGTCATCTAATCATCTGTTGCTGAATATTGTCTAAGCTATGATGACTTAATCATAAGTTGGAATATAAGAAACTAAAAATGAATTGCAGAAGTCTATTTGATTTCTCAACTTACCTACAGCTTAATTGTTGAAATAAATCAAATGATTAAACATGCTAATTGCTTTTTAAATAAAAAGCTAAATCAGAAAATCCTCAAAGGTTTTCAGCAATAGTCATTCAAGTATATGCTGTGTCCATGTTCAGTTTGAATAAGCACAAAAAAATTATGCTTGATAGAATGAGTAGATGATTTAAAATCATAAATATGGATACTTGGATCAATAATCCAAAAGCACTCCAAAAAATTATGCTTTATTTGCAACATGAGTAATTAAACAAAAACAGCATAGGATAAAATAGTAACGATTCAAAACCTTCATATTGCAGCAAATGCAGAACTGCAATTGCCTCTCCAAGCATTTTTGGCTGATCAAAGAAATTGGCATCCAAACCAAGGGCAAGGGAAATTATCCTTCCAATTTTCTACTCCACTTCTCTGGATTCTCCGAACAAAATAAATCAGAGCAAAAGATGAAGAAGTTATGTGAGTGTAACTTGGGCAATTCAATCACAGAAGCACACTCAACACATTCTGGAATTAATAGAGTAAGCAAACAGAGCAAAAAATCTAGAATTACCTTTTCTCTTCTGCTTTCTGCTTTACACCCTCTGACCAGTATGCCTAATACCAAAAGTAATCAAGTCAACTTCGAATGACATATAAATCAGAAACACAGCTAGATGTGATTTTGAGAATTTCAGTTGCAGAAAGGTATAAATAGTATAAAACAGCTAAACTAACCATGGAAGGAGGATCAACTAACCTTGTTGTTTGAGTTTATGTTTATGCTCATGATCACATCTATTATTGGGACCTTTGAATGTCATCACACTTTTTCTAAACTCAAGCAGCCTATCATCATATATCACTTTTTCATAGAAGTATTAGAAAAACACAAATCCAAGATTTGTTGAAGCAAGGTTTAATGAATGCAAATAAAGAAACCCAACTGTAAAATTATCTTCCAAGAAAATTCATATTGGTGTATGTAGATAACAAAACCCAACAGAGTATTTTTAACCAATACCAATTAGAGATATAAATAATTATGTAAACTTTTAGAAGAAAAATAGAAAAAATAAATTAGTATATGAACTAAATAACAACATATAGTAACGTACATTTTTAGGAACCAAAGCCATACTCATTAGTTTATGAACTAAATAAATTCAAAAGGTATCATAATTTATAATGAAAACAACATATAGTAACTTACATTTTTAGGAACCTTAAATTTATTGCTAGTGGCAATAATGGTAGTGGCAACAATGGTAGTAACTTACATTCTACTTATGAAGCACGGACACTTCTTTGATTTGTCGTGTCCCCATGTTTAAATACGACACTTATCTGACACGCGTGTCTTCTGTGTCCAACGGTGTCTTAATAAAAAGTAAATTTTTTCTCCAGACACGTTTGGACACACCTAATATCATTACGTGTCAACATGTCCAATCTTATTCTTAACATGTATTATTGACAAAAAATTTAAAAATAGTATATATTATTAATTATTAAAATAAAATGTATTTTAAATACTTTATATAATTAAAAAAGATATTAAAAATAATTTAAAAAATTAATTTTGTATTTTAATATCAATAAAATACTAAAATATCACTATAATTTATCTAAAAAATATTTTATATTTTATATATATACTGTGTCCCCGTATCTTATAAGAATTTTAAATCCGCGTGTTCGTGTGTTTCGTGTCGTGTCGTGTCTCATGTCCATGCATCATAGCATTCTACTATGAGTTTGATAAATAAAAGAAAATATAAATAAGAATTATAAGAATGGACATATATCAAAGATAGGAAGAAGAAAAAAACCCCAAAAGTTCTAACTTAAATCCTAAACCTTAAATCCTAAATCCTAAACTTAACCCTAAATTATAAACATTAAACTCTAAACTCTAAATTAGTAATTTTTAGAATAACTTGATTAATTATAATATATATATATATATATATATATATATATATATATATATATTGAAAAGTGTAATTTTGTTAAATTAATTTTATTAATTATAGTTAAACAATATGGAGAATAATTTTATTAATTATATAGTAAGATGTTCTGTCAAATTAGTAATTTTTTAGAATAATATGGAAGGGTCAATACAAAGGAGCGACTGAGTAGGTTGGGACTGGCTAACCAAGAAGATGTGGTCTGTGTTTTGTGTAATAAAGGTGTTGAATTTGGTCACCACTTGTTTCTTGCTTGTGAGTTTTCTTGGCAGGTTTGGTGTGCATGGCTAACGTTTGCTGGGAGGCAATGGTCATGCCCAGGGACACTAAAGGAACACTTTCAGAGCTGGACTGAGTTATCAACTAGTAAGCAGGAACGCAAAAGGTGGATGGTATCTTTCTGTGCTATAATATGGAATATCTGGCTTGAACGGAACAGGAGGATCTTTCAGAATACAGGAAAAGGGGTTGACGATATTATCTACCAGTCGTTCATGAACTTTAAGGAGTGGCTAGGTGTGGATCCCTTTTGTTGTTGATGGCAATGCCGAAGATGACAAGGGGTATCATGTACTGCCTTTAACTGGTGTTCTCCTATTTGTTTATTCTCATCGCTCCACTTGTTGTGTTGAGCTTGTTCATTCAAAAAGAAAAGAATAATTTTATAGGTTACAGTAATATGATTTAAGAAATTAGTTCTTTTTTAGTAATTTTATCTATTCTATTATATAAAAATCAAATTTCTACACTTAATGATGGCGCTGGCGTGGCATACTCCGGAGAGTGTTTCCCAATTTAATTATTTTAACTCATTCAATATAATTTATTACAATGACTTAATTATATCAACTAATTGATTTGATTAAATATTTAAATATCAATTTAATTTATTATAATTGTACTTCATTAATTGTGATTCATTATATTAGTTAATTGATTTATTTATTTATAAAGTTTAAAATAAAATAAATAGTTTATTGCTTATTCTAATTGAATTTATTAAATTTAATTATATATTATATATAAATTAATAATAATTTATAAATCACTTTATATTATAATATTTAATAAAATAATTTGTAAATCACTTGATATTATATATGTATTAACGAAATATTATATATGTATTAATGTGTTAATTAAATATTATATACGCACGAAAAAATGAATACAAAGGTTGTTTATATAGTATTGATAATATTATATACGCACGGTGTATTTTTTTATTTTGGTATTATATAATATTGATAATATGCAGTGACGGACCCAAAAAATTTTAGGAGTGGGAAAAAAAAATATATATATATATATATATATATATATTAAATAAATTTTGTTAAATATTATTAATTATATGGAGATATAAAAATTAAAAAGAGTTAGCGAATATTTTTATTCTTAAAATACTATTTATTATATATAATTTATAAAAAATATTTTTTTATTTCTAAAATTTAAAATTAAAATATTTTAATTAAATTATAGATAATTTATTATCCTAACTAATCTTTTTATACACATTTAATAATAAAAGACTAAATTAACTGGCATATTAGTGCCTAATAATACATTAGTATTTATAATTTAAAATTAGAATTATATATAAATACTAGAAAAATTAAATCTTTATATGAAAAGTATGTTTATATAAAATAATAAAAACATAATTTTTATAATTTTTTTATTTTTTAAAATAATTAAATTTGTTATATATTTTTTAATTTAATTTTGATATAATGTTAGATAAAATATTTTAGGGTAAAAAACTTGATTAAACCAAGGGAGAAGAAAATTTACGGAAATCAGCCAAACTGAATTCCTAGACATCATTCAACCAGAATCAAATTATTATATAATTCGAATCTATACGTTTCGAATTAAAATCCTATGTAGTTCGATATGACTTAATTAGAATTATATGCAAGCATGAGAAACAAGTAATTCGAAACAACTCGTTTCGAATTATTAAAGAGGAATTCGAATTCAGTTAATTCGAATTACTAAGAAAGGCTTGACGAAACATAAATCGAAACATATTGTTTCGAATCAGTAAGGAATTGTAATTCGAATTTATTTTATTCGAATTATAAATATATAGTGCGAATGTAGTTGATTCGAATTACCATGAACCGGAGCTCTATATATATGTTGTGAACTCAGAGTTTTTCTCATCAAAGAGGTGAGATGGCTAGTGAGGATAGTTTTCTAGTGCTGGTACACCACAGAGGATCGATTAAGAGAAAAACTCGGTCCGACGTGAAGTTCACTGATAAGGATCCTCTATGTATTATCGTGAGGTCAACCACCAGCTACGATGCTCTCGTTAGCTCTGTGCTGGAGAAGCTTGGTCTGGAAGGAGTTAAAAGGGTTAAGAAGTTTTTCTATCGCATCCCAACGACGGTGCTCCATGATACCGTGAAGTATGATTATTTCACGATCGAGAGTGATGAGGACTTACAGGTCATGTTTCTTTGTCGTAGGCAGTTTCCCGAGGTAAGGACACCAGAGCTGTTAGCAAAGTTGGTTGATGTGGTATCTAGCTCGGGTGGTTCGAACCGGAATGTCAATACTATAGCCACGGTTGCCGGCTCGAGCTCAAGACCTGCGGTTGCTTCATCCTCCGTTCCTGTGTATGAGCCACCGATACAGCCTGTTGCCTCCCCATCGTTTGCTGTTGATATCAGCGGCAATGTCGGAGACGTGGTTCGATATGAGGAACATCTTCGGACCGAAGTGCAGTGTCCTACACCGGCCGGTGTTGGGGAGGGATTATTTGATGATCAAGATGACGATGATGTCGAGCCTGATATGATCGCTGATGACAGCGGCGATGATCTTGGAGCGACTGATCCGAGAAGGGCTACAGGTGGATCTAGTTCTGGCACACAGCAGTACCGACCCCATTTTTCATCATTGGACCTGGATGCCATGAGGCATGACGAAAATCCTGGGCAGACGGCTGGATTTGGCGCTAGAGATACGGAAGGGTCTGTCGGTATGACAGAGTTCGAGGTTGGGCAACAATTTCAGGATAAGGATGAGGCGCTGTTGAGTGTGAAGACTTACAGCATCCGCCGAGGGGTCCAGTACAAGGTCGTTGAGTCTGACTACCGCAGGTATGTTGGAAAGTGTTCTGAGTTTGGGAATGGGTGCACATGGTTGATTCGGTTGAGTCTCCGTCAGCGCAAGGGCATTTGGGAAGTGAAGCGGTACAACAGACCGCATACCTGTCTCGCCACCTCCATCTCCAGCGACCATAGGAGTCTGGACTACCATGTGATAGCGACATTCATTATGCCAATGGTTAGGGCTGATGCATCCATCAACATCAAGGTGCTTCTAAATGCCACGGCCACACACTTTGGGTTCAGGCCTACGTACAGGAGGGTATGGAAGGCGAAGCAGAAGGCCGTTGCAGTCATCTATGGGACTGGGATGAGTCGTACAACGAGTTCCCTCGGTGGGTGTTAGGAGTTCAGTTGACGATGCCTGGCACTGTAGCAGTCCTCAGGACTTGTCCTGTTCGAGTTGGGGGACAGCTGGACGAGTCTCATGCTTATTTTCATAGGCTGTTCTGGACTTTCCCCCCTTGTATCGAGGCCTTTCGTC
This sequence comes from Arachis hypogaea, assembly GCF_003086295.3. NCBI lineage: Eukaryota > Viridiplantae > Streptophyta > Magnoliopsida > Fabales > Fabaceae > Arachis > Arachis hypogaea. The sequence goes on from NC_092048.1 coordinate 110,946,393, forward strand.
ATTACAAGCCCTTGGTGAGTATTGACGGCACCCATCTATATGGCAAGTATGGGAGAATGTTGCTTGTCGCGATTGCACATGACGGGAACTCCAACATACTCCCTGTGGCATTTGCACTAGTTGAGGGTGAGAATGCTGAGTCATGGTCTTTCTTTCTCTCCCACCTTCGTCAGCACGTGACACCTCAGCCGGGTCTGTTAGTCATTTCAGATAGGCATAACGGCATCAAGGCAGTGCTTGAGGCTCCCGATGGGGGATGGCTACCTCCGGCTGCATACAGGGCGTTCTGCATTCGACACGTTGCAGCTAATTTCGCCCTCACCTTCAAGGGAAAAGATGCCCGGAGGCTTCTTGTGAACGCCGCATATGCGAAGACCGAAGTGGAGTTCGACTACTGGTTTGACATTCTGCGCTCTGAGAATCCGGCAATGTGTGACTGGGCAAACCGAATTGAGTATTCGTTGTGGACACAATACTGTGATGAGGGTCGGAGATTCGGGCACATGACCACCAATATTTCTGAGTGTGTGAATTCAATCCTGAAGGGGGTAAGGAACCTCCCTGTGTGCTCGCTGGTTAAGGCCACATACGGAAGGCTGGCGGAGCTATTTGTCCGTAAGGGGAGGGAAGCCGAGGCTCAGATGGGTACCGGACAACAATTCAGTCAATACCTAGTAAAGTGTATCGAGGCCAACCTGAAGACAGCCAGGTGCTTCACGGTGACTGTTTATGACAGGGATAACTCGGAGTACACGGTGGCAGAGATGACTCCGACAGGTTCATTCTCACTTGGTACCTACAGGGTCTCACTAGGGTCTCAGACTTGTGATTGTGGATACTTCCAAGCACTTCATTTCCCGTGTCCTCATGCATTGGCATGCTGTGCTTATTCACGTCTTACTTGGATGCCTTATGTCCACCAGGTCTATCGCCTTAGTTCCGTTTTCAGTGTCTATCAGATGGGATTTACACCTCCCATTCCGGAGGGATTCTGGTCACCTTATGGCGGGCCTACCGTTATACCGGATCCGAACATGAGGCGTGCGAAGGAGGGTCGTCCGAGGTCCACCCGCATTCGCACCAACATGGATGATGCAGATCCGAACCGGCCAAAGAGATGTGGCCTCTGCAGGCAGCCAGGACACACTCGTCAGAGTTTTTTGCAAGCCGGACGACCCACTGGGACAGCTGGGAATGAATAGGAACATTGGCGTGTCTGTTTTTTTTTTCGTATCAGCAGCTGTATTTTATTTCAGTTAGCAATCAATGTTCTAGGTGGAACTCAGTTGTATTTTATAAGTCATGAAAGTTGTCATTCGTACAAGATATGCTTGTTGAATGTCTTTCTAATTATGTAGTTAAGTTAAATGAGTAAAATCATGGAAATGATGGGATGACTGATAATACATAACATAACATCAAAGTAACTACTGCATGAACAACTACCTTAGTGAAACCATACATAACACTGATAACCAACAAAAAAGATACATAACATAAACATAACAAGACGACATACACCACGATCCCCAAATCATCTAAAGAGGTGTGACCCCGTGAAACAACGGCGTGGAACCCGTGTCCTCTGACCTCTCCGTATAAATGGCTCCTCATCCTCAATGGAGTCATCCTCGTCATCCGGAGCTGGCTGTGTCGGCGTTCTGGGGGGGACATGCACGGGTCTGGATGATGACGGGCCGGCAACTGAATGTGACCCCAGAGTCTGGGCCGATGTTGGCGTCCCACCCAGGGCAAAAGTCTGCACAGGAGGTACCGTGGCAGGCTCGTTCAAATCTACATCTAACGGTGCCTGTGTCCCTGTCGTGTGAACCCGTCCTCGTGCAGCATCATCCTCCTGCATGATGGTCTGGATATCCTCAAGGAAATGCGGTCCACCGAACTCGGCGACAATCCCATCACTAGCAAGGAAGTCTGGAAACATGGAGCCCGGACTCACCCATGGAGTACTCTCCTGAAGTGTCTGGTCATCACCGGGAACACTGACGAAATAATCTCCAAGAGGTCCACCCCCAAGCCCAGCGTCAGTGTGACTCGTGGGATCTCCCATACCAGATCCATACCACTCACCATCATGCCCCCCCTGACAGGGCCTATCAACCCCCGCCCCATCACCTCCTCCAGCTGCATCCCCCCCAGGCTGATGGGCACCCTCTCTAGCAGCAGCCCCCCTCCTCCTGCCTCCACGCCCACGTCGTCTCCCGCCACCCCTACCTGCGTCTTCGACATCCTCCATAGCATGATCCAGCCTTGTTGCTAATCTGTACACGAGGTCCCTTGTTGCTAATCCCAGGATTGTAACCAGACCATCTGCGCAAGAAATTATACATTTTAACGCGTTCATGACTCATTCTACAAGGCACGAAATTGCTTGCACAATTGAAAATAAATACAATAAGGATACATAATACAAAACAATAACGGTACCTCGAGGCAAGGGGCCAGCTAAACGCATCAAACCCAGTAGGCCTAAAAGAAGGAAACCTCCAGAAGATCCAAGACTGCAGTAACTGTAACGGCCCAGCTAACTTCACGACATGTCTGTTGGCGACTCGGCACATGCACCGGTACAACCAACCTAGTGCCGCCGATCCCCAACTGTAGCCACCCATCTCCTCAAGCCTAGCAACAAAGGGTAGCCATCTGATGTGTATACGATTGCTGGACTTGTCGGCAAACAGCTGCGTGCCCAACAACATTATGATATAGGCACGGGCAAAGCGCCTAACTGTCTCCTCATCAGCCCCTACGGGACACTCTTCAAATGTCTCCTAGAACCAGGTGTAGTTGACTGCGAATTTCTGAACTTGGTTTTCGGGAGGTAAAACACCGAGCAACTCATGGAACCACTGCCAAGCTGGCCTCCCACCCTCAATGTAAAGGTGGAAGTCTGTCAGGCAACCACTGACGTAATGTCTGTCCACTGGCAACCCCAGCTGGTAAGCGACGTCCTGAAGCGTGATGGTGCACTCTCCGAACGGCATGTGGAAGGTGTGCATCTCAGGCCGTCACCTCTCGACGAATGCACTGACTAGGGGCTCGTCTAGTCGGAACCATCTGTCGTTCAATCTCGCAAGATGGTACAATCCGGCCATCTGCAAGTACGGAACGTACCTCTCATCAAGACGCATCCCCTGCTGCCGCTTAACGCTGGATATGCAACGCCGAGGCTGGGTAGTAGATAAACCGCATAATTAGAACAGATGCACAAACCACTAACGTATACAATATGTTTCATAAAGAACCAAAAAATAAATCGTGCGACACATCATATATTAAGCTAGCGACCAACCTTGTATACACAAACTGCTAACATAAACCACGTGCAAAAACCATTAACAAAAACAACAATCACTAACAAGTAAAACCGTTAACGAAAACCCCTAGCCTATACCTCAACCCTAAACCACTACCCTAAATCACTAACAGTCACTGAAACCACTATACAAAACCATTAAACAAAAACCACTAAGAAATAACAATAACAAAAAACCACTAACAAAAACCACTGGCTTATACCACTATCCTAAACCGCTAACACTAACAGAAACCGCTATAAAAAACCATTAACGAAAACCACTTGCCTACATCACTATCCTAAACCACTATCCTAAACCACTAACCTAAACCAGTAACCTAATCCACTAACAATAACATAAACCATTATAAAAAACCATTAACTACTACCACTATCATAAAACCACTATCATAACCCATGAAGAAATACCGCTATCATAAACCGCTTTCATCAACCAGTACCATAAACCACTAACAAAAAAACACTATCAATAGCGCATAATCATAAATCACTAACCTCTTCGTTGATTACACCGGCGATATGAGCAACTCCATCCAAACGATAAAGCCTCCCCGGATCATCTCCCATCGGCTGAATATGCTGCTCCGGTCTTACTCGCCCGAATATTGGTCGTTTTCTCTGGGATTTGGTGGGGTATGAGAATGCTAAAGTGAATCGAATGAACTTGGTTCGAACTCCTTATATAGCCGAAATCTGTGTAATTCGAATCAAGTAGATTCGAATTACTAAGTCTCACCAAATTCACCTAATTCGAATCAATATGATTCGAACTTCACTCAAGTGCCGTTTTCCAAGTAATTCGAAATGATATGACTCGAACTACTCTAACATAATTCGAAATAAGTTGTTTCGAATTATTAAGGAATTTTGCATGCATAATTCGTTTCTAATTGATTCGAATTACGTGGGAATAGTCTTTGATAGTAATTCGATTTGAATCAATTCGAATTACTTGCAAATTGGATTCAAATCCTTTTGATTCGAATTATATAAAAATCTGTTCTGGTGGATTGACGTATCGAAATTTGATTTGGCAGATTTAGGTTAAACTGAGCTCCCCTTGGCTCATTTGGGTTTTTTACCTAATATTTTATGTATCTGTTTAATTATATATTATAATTAAAATATTTTTATCATTATTTTTTAAAATAAAAAATATATTCTAAATTAGTAAATTAATTAGTTCATTTTAAAATTTTATATGTAACATAGGTACATATAATAGAACAAAAGATAAAAAATAAGTAATAAGGATGAATAAATCGAGAATAAAATAAAATATATAAAGTCACGAAAAAAATAAAATATTAGATTGATACCTAAACTATAATTGTTTGAATTAAAAATTACAATTGAAAATATCAAAAAGAAAAATAATGAAATTGAAAGATACATAGAGTCATGGAGAGCTATATAAAAAAAATTGGAGAATTTAAAATTTACTTTTTGATGAAGAGAAGATGATCATTAGACAAGAAATAGAAAAAGAAAGTTGAAAATATAAAAATAAGAAGAGGGTTTAAGAGAATAAAGAATTGACGGTACAATAATTAAATTTGATTAGGTTAAATAATAGTCAAAATGATAAAAAAATAAAATAATAAATTTAAAATTTTAGCTAATTGAATTTATTTTATTTGTAATGGGGTCATTTAAAATTTGAAATGGGGGCATATTATATATAACTATATCTTTTAAAACAAAAATTAAAAACATCATGGGGGCAAGTGCCCCCTCATTTGTATGCTTGGGTCCGTCCCTGATAATATGCTAATCCAAATTAAACCTACCCGTATCTCATATTCCCATTTCAACCCGCCGACCCAAAGCCCCCTTTTTGAACTTATCTCCCAATAAGCAGAGACGCTAGCGATGGAGAACGGTGTCTTCGGACTGGCGACTTCAGGACAGTGACATAAGAGCTTTGAAGACGAGAAGACTGGTTGCTCCTACGGCGATGGGATGACGACGGGGTTGTGCCGGCGAGGAGGTCGAAGACGATCGGGGATGTTAATGTGACTAGAGGAGATAAATAGCAGACCGGAAAGAGAAGACTTTCGCTAATATTGTCGTACATTGTGGATAAGTGAATTAACAACGATAATGGATTTCATTCCACTCACACAATCCAAGATTGCAAGATTAAGATGAAGGATAATTTTGGCAAAAAAATGAAAAAGACTTGATGATAATGAGTTTGCTCTTTTTTGTACTTTTGGTGAGTGTTCTTTGTGAGACTTTTTTTATTTTTCTTTTTTTATTAGAAATACAATTTAAGCTATTATCATTGCTGAGAATATTAGTGAGGTAGTTTGTACTGTACATAATTTGTAATTTTAATTTAGTGATTGAACAACTATGAACAACATTCATCTTTATAAAAGTCTTTCTTTCAAATTTATATTTAATAAACTATAAATTACATTAAAACTATGCAATCTTTAAATCTTTAGATATTATTTAAGTTAATTAATTATTTAATATTATTTAAGATATACTCAATCATAATTTAAAATTATATACTATTTAATCTAAATTAATACATAAAATTCTATACTAACTGGAGAAATATAAAATTTTATGCTTTGGTTTAGATCTATTTAACTGGATTTAAATAAATTATAATTTTAAAATTATATTTAAATTTAGAATTTTAGTTATTATTTAAATTGAATTATATACATTTTTAAGTTATGACGGTATATTTTTTAAATAATATGATATAGATCAGATAATCATTGATTTAGTTTATTAATTTTAAAAATAATTAAATTAAACTAAATCAATACAATTTTTTTGTTAACTATAAAAATATACTACTAAAATTATATAAAACCAAATACGAGATTAGTTAAAGAACAATAATAATATAAATTTCGATTTACATGAAAATGTGTAACATATTACTGCAAGTTAAAAAACAGTGTGTCAAAAAACTGATACCTCATCTAATATTTTCAGTTTACAATCAGGTGGAGATAAAAGTGATTTTTTTTTATTATAATTGACTCATATTTATCTAACATTTGAAATATCAGTTTAACGACGAAAAAGTTTTATATATTTCTCATTACTCATTTATAGGAAAGCAACTCTCTATGTATGGTGTACACTATACGTCGCATGGAATTGGACAAGAAAATATTACTTCTACTTATGTAAGGCCTTCTCCATTAGAGATAAGATCTAAATAATTCTTAACTCTACCAACGAGGCTCTCATTGACAAGAACTCCACTGTCTGTCTTAACAAATAATACGTATAATTAATGATTACCAAATGATTTATGCACCAATATTTAAAAAAAGTATGCTTCATCGGAAATCATTTATATAACATAGATTTATTACAATTCTAGCATATTCCAGTGTACAAGGACTCACCAATAATCTAACGCAAGTCGTTCTGCAAAATTAGCTTCCGTCACACTGCGGTTCCCAAAGACCGTGCCTAACAGGAATGTAATTTAGAAAAGATGGTAACTATTATTATATTCTTTTCTTTTCTATAGTGTCTAACTTTTAATTGAATAAAATTGAACTTTTTGTCAAGAAATTCTAATATAAATGGGAAGCAAAAAAGACAATCTTCCTTTGTTGTTACTTTGGTGGCTATTAATTTGGCACAACTTTATGAAGATATACACTTATCGACTGTTAAGGTGCACCCACTAAGCAGTGATACACAAAGTGGCCAAAATGTTGATCCTTTTGTTGATTATGAAGGTAATTTTCTATTATATCAAGAATTTAAGTTGGTAGCTTGCAAGAAATATGAATTATTAGTAATACATCAACATATATGTTTTTACTTTTTATAATTTTTATTTATTGTAGTTGTTAATGCTTATGATAATTCAATGTTGAATGTGAATTTAAAAGATTATTTTATACCATCTTCAGAAACTTTAGACGTTATGTATAAATTTTATCTTTATGTTTATTTGTATCTTTGTGTACATCATAGACTAAATTGCATTGGTATGATAACTGAGTATCTAAAGAGAGTTCATTTAGCAGGTGTGTAGGATATAGGAGATCTTTTTTATCAATGTCAACATTGTAAAGTATGGATGTGGTCTGATGAAAGACTTGCTAAATCCAAACAGTCACTGTAACCAAAGTTTTCATTATGTTGTATGGAAGGAAAGATTGAACTTCCTCTACTTTCTGTGCCTCCTGATAATGAGCACATTCAGCTTCATACTGAAGGAGATCAAAGAAGTATTAATTTTCTGAAAAATATAAAGGCATTTAATTCAATGTTTTGTTTTACATCAATAGCCAAAAAAATTGACCGTGGGGTGAATAATGGGATTGCTCCTCCAATTTTTAAGCTTGGGTGTCAAAACTACTATAGCATATTAGCATTGGTAGTCTACTTCCTCCGGATAGTCTACGACCAACATTTGTCCAGTTATATATATCTATGACACAGAAAATGAGATTGATAATCGGATAGGCACACTTCGATAATTTTTATGCAACCAGTCAAATAGTTATTTTTTATCTATGAGAGAGAATAACATATATTTATTGTGTTTTTTTTCTTTGCAGTTCCAATGAAGCTGTAAATGAGCGAGAGAGAAAAATTGTGACAACATTAAAAAATATGCTAGACAAATATAACAGTTTGGCAAAGAATTTTTACTATGCAAGAGATAGGTACTAACAGGAAAATTGCACAAACATAAAACTTAAGTTGATTAGTAAAAAGACTACAGATGACAAGACATACAACTTCCCATCTGCATCTGAAGTGGCTGCATTGATTGTTGGTGATGTCGAACAACTAAGCAAAGATAGAGATATTATTATAGAGAGTCAAACTAGAAAGCTCCAACGGATTGATGTTTTTCACCCATCTTATTTAGCTTTGCAATATCCATTATTGTTTCTGTATGGGGAGGATAGGTTTTAGTTGGGTATTGCAACATCAAATTCTATCTCTGCTAGGCCTTCAAAGAAAAACAAAACAATCACTTTACGACAATTCTTTATTTCGCCTATAGAAAAGGATGGGTGAATTTCCGTTAATTCTGAGATAAAAAGATTATTCCAATAGTTTCTTATGGATGCCTACACAATGGTGAAATCAGAGAGGTTAAAATTTTTTAGGTTTAAACAACCACAGTTGAGGGTTGACAAATACAAATGTCTGCATAAAAGTCTAATAAACAGGGATGTAAAGCTGCAAGGCTTGGTAGAAGAATCATTCTTTCCAGTACTTTTACCGATGGACCTAGGTACATGATGAATAATTGCAAAGATGCATTTGTAATTTGCATATATGCAGGATATTCTAGGGGTGCACGCGGATCGGATCGGATCAGATATGACCGAAATTTCAATCCGATCCGCACTAAAATCATCAGATCGGATCTAATATCTACAATTTTTAAGCTTGGATCTGATCCGATCCGGATATTTGCTGATCAGATCGGATTGAATATCAGATATATCCGCAAAATACAAAAATATTTTTAAAAGCTTATTTTTATTAAAAAATATTAATAAAATTTTTTTTCTATTTTTTAAATATATTTACTCTTAAAATAATATTAAACATACTTTTCTTAAATAATAATATTAAAATAATACAACATATATGATAATTATTAGTTAAAATAAAATATAAGAAGAATATTTACTTATTTATTTATTTTTACGGATCCGTGAATATGCGGATAGCTACATAAAATCCGCAATCCGATTCTATAAGTGTGTGGATCGAATCCATATCTGTAATTTTCGGATCGGATTCGGATAAATATCGCGGATATGCGGATCAGATCCGATCCATGAACACTTCTAGGATATCCTAGCTATTTTATCACTATAACATGTAACCTTAAATGGGATGAGATAAAAAGAGAAGTGACTCCCATTGGATTGAAGGCAGAAGACTGCCCTGATATATTGTGTCGAGTTTTCAAAATCAAGCTTGATGGTTTGATTGATGACCTAAATGAAAGAAAAATCTTTGGCAAAATTTTAGGATGTAAGTCTGTGTTTATGCAACACATTATTAAAATTTTATGTTGTAATGTTTTACTCATTTATTTTTTTTCAATTTTCAGATGTTTGTACTATAGAGTTTTAAAAGAGAGGGCTTCCGCATGCACATATCATTTTATTCATGAGTAACGAGTTCAAGCCACAAACACCAGATGACATAGACAAACATATAACGGCTGAGATTTCTGATGAAAATAAAAGGCCAAATCAAAATTACATGGTACATGGTCCATGTGGTCCGTACAACAAGAATTCAACTTGCATGAAGAATGGATCCTGTTCAAAGTTTTATCCTAAAGAGTTTAGGCAGCGAACACTCATTGATGAAGCTGGATTTTTCAAATATAGGCATACTGATAATAGTCGAACATTGAAGAAAAGAGAATGTGTACTAGATAATAAGTTTATTGTTTCATATAATCTAGAATTTTTGCTCTCAAGTTCCGGTGCCACATAAATGTGGGATACACATGCCAAACAAGTTCTATTAAGTATCTTAAGTATGTACACAAGGGTAATGATTGCATAACAGCTACCCTATACAACGCTGGTGATTCGTCAGAAGCCACACAAGTTGTTGACGAAATTAGAAATTACTACGATTGTAGGTACACTTCGGCATGTGAGGTAGTCTGTCGTTTATTTGGATACGAAATCCAAGAGAAAGAACCATTTGTGATTAGACTTCCATTCCATTTGGAGGATGAGCAACTTGTGGTTTATAGTGAAACTTCTAATGTAAATGATATCGTCAAAAAAGCAGTATCTCATAAGTCCATATTTCTGGTATGGATGGCGGCGAATATGTCATATCCCTATGCTCGAAGTCTGACTTATACTGAATTTTCAACCAAGTTTGTTTGGAAGGACGATGCTTCAAAGTGGTTTCCTCAAAAGCAAAGCTTTGCAATCGGAAGGTTGACTCATGTACCTGCAGGTAATGATGAATTTATATTTAATTTTGATCTTATTTATTTGATGATTTAAATTTAAAATCTTAACAGCATGTACCTCACGTCTATTTTATTCGATTTATCTATACTAGAAAGTAAATGTTCAAATAACTTTCAACAGTTATAATCTAATACTCTATAGATTATACAATTTTAGCATTGTTCTCTATTTTTTAGAAAAAATAATTTTATACGCATGTGTAGCTACATAATAATTAAAATTGTGTAGCCTAATTCATTTAGCAACTTAGAAGTGGAATTTTAACAAAGTTTTTTGCAGCAAATATCGAAGAATATTACCAACAATTTCTCTTGAATACTCAAAGAGAATGTATAGATTTTCGAGATATAAGAACAGTAGGAGGAACAATTCATGCTACTTATAGAGATGCATGCTTCGCTCTTGAACTCTTGCAAGATGATAGAGAATTCATGGATGCAATTAAGGAAGCAAGCTCGTGAGCCTCAGGATCATATGTCAGGAGGTTGTTTGTCATTCTATTAACATCCAAAAATATCTCAAGACCAGAACATGTCTGAGATAGATATTGGCATGAACTCTCAGATGATATTTTTTGTATCGACAAAGAACGGTGATGAACATAAAGGTGAGTTTTTATTAATTACAATTATAAAAGTCTTTTATTATTGATCACTTTTATTTTGATTAAATTTTTACAGTATTGTATAATATGCAGAGTTAACCATGTTAGATGATGAGATTAAGCAGTTGTGCTTAATGGATATAGACAAGATCTTACATTCCTATAGTAAAACCTTGAAAGACTATCATCCTATGCCTTTAGCAACTAAAGTTGATAGTTCTTTGTTAACCGAAAGAGTTATCAGGGAAGAGATAAACTTTAACAAAGATGAGTTAAAGAAAAATGCCTCAGACATGTTAGCCATCGCAATACCTGAGTAGAAACATGCATTCGATAACATTGTTACAGCTGTATATTATGGTGAAGGGGTTTTTTCTTTGTGTATGGTCATAGGGATACTGAAAAAATATTTCTCTGGAACCTTACGTCCGCTGAGATTCACTCAAAAGGATGATATTGTGTTAAACGTTACTTCAAGTATTATTGCTTCTTTACTTCTTTCCAATGGAAGAACGGTACACTCAAGGTTCAAAATACTACTGAATATAATTGAGGATTTTATATGTAACATCAAACCTGGTTCTCCTCAAGCAATTTTGCTATTGAAAGCCAAATTTATAATTTGGGATGAGGTTCCAATGGTTAGTAGGTACTGCTATGAAGCGCTCGATAAATACTTGGGTGATATCAAGAAGTTTTCTCTAACATATAACAAAGATTTGTCTTTTGGAGGAAACGTGGTTGTACTAGGTAGAGACTTTAGACAAATCCTTCCTATCATTCCATGAGGATCGAGACAAGATATGGTTCATTCAACTGTGAATTCATTTTTATCAGGTGCTCAAACTAACAAAAAATATGAGACTCTCTGTAGGAACAACTTCTTCAGATCAAAATGAGACAGAGCAATTTAGTAAGTAGTTATTGAAAGTTGGTGATGGTCTAATAAGTGATATAGATGGTGAATTTGAGATATGTCTTCCGGAAGATATTGTTATTTCTTCTTCGGACTAGACATTTGATGAATTGGTTCATTTTTCTTATCCAAATATTTGAAAAATATGTCTTCAAATAATTTTTTCAAAGCAAGAACTATACTGGCTCCCACGTTGGACATCGCTGAAGAGGTCAACAACTATCTGATGACTATCATTCCTGGAGGCAAAAAATTATATCTTAGTTCGGATTCAATTTGTATAGATGAAGGGAATATGGAAAGTCAACTAGATCTTTATGATCCTGAATTACTGAATAGCATAAATTACTCTGGTTTACCTCTACATAAATTGATACTTAAGGTTGGTGTTCCTATGATGTTACTAAGGAATATTGACCAATCCAGTGGTCTTTATAATGGTACAAGGCTACAAGTTAAAAAGCTTGAAAATCATGTCATAGAATGTGAAGTCTTAATAGGTAACAATGTTGGTCATATTGCTTTGATTCCAAAAATGAATATATGGTACCAACAAATAAAACTGTCCCAATTAGATTTTAACAAAGACAGTTTTCCGTAATAGTATCTTTTACCATGACAATTAATAAGTCTCAGGAACAAACTTTATCTCACATTGGATTTACACATGGCCAACTATATACAGCATTTTCAAGAGTTAAGAGTAAGAGAGGTTTAAAAGTTTTGCTTATAAATCACGTAGGAATATCTGCAAATTCAACCATCAATATTGTTTATAAAGAAGTCTTAAAAAAAATAGAATTCTAACGTAAATATTATAATTTTATTTTAAATTTTGTATTAAAATTAATATATAATTATTTTACTTTAAAAAAATATAAAATAATAATTACTCACTGTTTTTATGTTAAACTTTGATTTTGATAATAATTATTTTGTGTGCTTTTTCTTAAAATATTTAAACATATAAAAATATTTTTTACTTTTATAAATTTTTCCGTGTTGAGCACGGGTTCATATACTAGTTAATTATAGTAATATGATATGAGAAATTAATAATTTTTAGATTAATTTTATTAATTATTTAGAGTATTAATTATATTAAGATGCTATAAAAAATTAGTATTTTTAAGATTAATTTTATTAAATTGATAGGATAATCGCTAACTTGGGGAATAAATCGAAAATGAAAAAAAAATATATGTAGTAAGTTCTAAGGTTTAAATGAAAAGATGGACGAAGGATAAGAAGAAAAAAAAAGAAACCCTAAACCATAAATCCTAAATCCTAAATCATAAATTAGTAATTTTTAAAGTAGCTTGATTAGTTATAATATTATATATATTGAAAATTTGTGATTTTGTTATATTAATTTTATTAATTATAGTTAATGATTTGGAGAATAATTTTATTAATTATATAGTAAGATATTATGTAAAATTAGTAATTTTTTAGAGTAACTTTATAGATTATAGTAATATGATTTAGGAAATTAGTTATTTTTTAGTAATTTTATTAATTATAGTAATATAATATGAGAAATTAGTAAATTTATAAAGTAATTTTATTAATTATAATAATATGATATTAGAAATTAATAATTGTTAGATTAATTTTATTAATTATTGTAATATGTTATAAAAATTTATTAATTATATAGAATATTAATTATAGTAAGATGTTATAAAAAATTAATATTTTTTAGATTATTTTTATCAAATTGATAGGTGTTGCCGCTAACTTGGAGAATTAATCGAAAATAGAAAAAAAATATATGTAGAAAGTTCTAAGGTTCAAATAATAGGATGGAACATATTGAAGATAAGAAGAAGAAAAAGAAACCCTAAATTGTGAATCCTAAATTCTAAATCTTAAATACTAAACCTTAAATTAGTTATCTTTTTAGTAGTTTTATTAACTACAGTAATATAATCGGAGAAACTACTAAAATTTTAATGTAATTTTATTATCATAATAATATGATATGAGAAATTAATAATTATTAGATTAATTTTATTAATTATAGTAATATGTCTTACAAATTTGTTAATTATTTAGAGTATAGTAATATGCTATAAAAAATAATATCTTTTAAATTAATTTTATCAAATTGATAGGTGTTACCACTGATTTGGGGAATAAATCAAAAATGAAAAAAATATATGTAAAAAGTTTTAATGTTCAAATAACAGAGATGGACGTATATTAAGAATAAGAAGAAGAAAAGAAAATTCTAAATCCTAAACCCTAAATCTTAAACCCAACTCTAAACCTAAAAATATAAATTAGTAATTTTTAGATTAACTTAATTAATTATAATAAAAAATATATATTGAAAATTAGTGATATGTTACATTAATTTTATTAATTATAATTAAATGATATGGAAAATAATTTATTCATTATATAGTAAGATGTTATGTGAAATTAGTAATTTTTTAGAATAATTTTATAAGTTATAGTAATATGATTTAGGAAACTATTATTTTTTTGGTAATTTTATTAATCATAGTAATATAATCTAATAAATTAGTAAATTTTTAAAGTAATTTTATTAATTATAATAATATGATATGAGAAATTAATAATTGCTAAATTAATTTTATTAATTATAATTGTCATAAAAATTAATTAATTATTTAGAGTATTAATTATAATATGATGCTATAAAAAAGTAGTATTTTTAGATTAATTTTATTAAATTGATAGGTGTTACCACTAAGGACTAACTTGAGGAATAAATCAAAAATAAAAAAATATATGTAATAATTTTTAAAGTTCAAATGAAAGAATAGATGTATATCAAGGATGAGAAGAAGAGAAAAAAATTCTAAACCTCAACCATTAAACCTTGAATCCTAAACCCTAAATCCTAAATCCTAAACTCTAACCCTAAATCCTAAATCTTAAACCCTAAATATAAATTAATAATTTTTAGAGTAACTTAATTAATTATAGTAATATATGTATTGAAAATTAGTGATTTTGTTATATTAATTTTATTAATTATAGTTAAATGATATGAAGAATAATTTTATTAATTATATAGTAAGATGTTATGTGAAGTTAGCAATTTTTTAGAATAACTTTATAAGTTATAGTAATATGATTTAGGAAATTAGTTATTTTTAGTAATTTTATTAATTATAGTAATATAATCTGAGAAATTAGTAAATTTTTAAAGTAATTTTATTAATTACAATAATATAATATTAAAAATTAATAATTGTTAGATTTATTTTGTTAATTATAGTAATATGTTATAAAAATTTATTAATTATTTAGAGTATTAATTATAGTATGATGTTATAAAAAATTAATATTTTTAGATTAATTTTATTAAATTGATAGGTGTTACCGCTGACTTGGCGAATAAATCGAAAATAAAATAAAATATATATAGTAAGTTCTAAAGTTCAAATAAAAGAATGGACGTATATCAAAAATAAAAAAATAAAAAAAACTCTAAAATCCTAAACCTTAAATACTAATTAATAAAATATTAATTTTTTTACAACATCTTACTGTAATTAATATTCTAAACAATTAATATTTTTTTATGACATATTACTATAGTTAATAAAATTAATCTAACCTAATTATTAATTTCTCATTAATAGAATTATCCGAAATAATAATTAATTTTTTAAATTATGTTACTATAACTTATAAAGTTATTTTTAAAAAAAATTATTAATTTCACATGACATCTTACTATAATTAATAAAGTTATTTTTTATATTATTTAACTATAATTAATAAAATTAATCTAAAGAAATTTATTTTTCAAAGTATATTACTATAGTTAATAAAAGTAATATAACAAGTAGAATCTGTGAATTTGCTACAGGAAAGGTGAAAGGCATTTTGGCTGGTTCCATTATGATGGGCCCACCACATTTTCTCTTGTTCTGCAATGTTCGTCGAATTGAGTTGAATTTGGGTACAATTCTTTCATTTTAAAATGGAATTACGTAAATTTTACTTAAACTTTAAATCTCTCGGTCAATTGTTTACCCAGTTAAATGCAAAAAACACAGTAGAATCACATAACGTATGCTGTTGGTGTGCTTGGATCCGTCTTAAAAGAAAGATTTACACTGAACACTTTTTTAATTTCAAACAATCAAGAGTTTCATAGTTTAAAAACGCCAAATTTCATCTAACGAGTCACGGTAATTTTTAGCGGAACGTGGACAGTAAATTTCGAGTGTGCTGGGAAAGACAGTGCCAAAACCACGATAGCTGAGTGGGGAGAAGAAGAAATTGGTAGCGCGACTAAAGAGAGAATAAGAGAGGCCGTGGAGAGATTTAAATTGTCGATGATGGAGATAATAGAAAGGGCGGTGCGCTTACTACGAGCGCTTACTACGACAGAAAAAAAAGAAAGAGAATTAGAAAGAGAAGAGAAGAGAGACGGCCGTAATAGTTAACTAAATATTGAGGGTCTAACTAATTTTAACAATTAAGTTAAATATATTTATTTAAAAAATTAAAAAATGATCCCTCTATATTTTTTATGCAATTACAAAAAAGACCCATTAAAATGAACATTTTTATTTTGCCGTGTTTGGCGCACTATCAGTCAAATTGATTTTTGACGTTTCGATGTCATAAAGAAAGCTTGCCTACTCAATCCATGCCCTTTTTTGTCTATCAGCTTTTGTTTCTCTGGGAGTGAAAAAACATTTGAGGATAAGAAAGACAATAATTTTGACATTTGAAATTATTTAAAAGAAAATGTCTGTAAAATTTTCGCTGACTTTTTTATTTAAAATTCAAATTCAAATCAATAAGTATTTTATTATAGTTTTTAGCTCTAATTGTAAGGGTGTGTTTGGCAAATACGTTACAAGAGAAGAAGTACGTT
This sequence comes from Arachis hypogaea, assembly GCF_003086295.3. Classification (NCBI taxonomy): domain Eukaryota; kingdom Viridiplantae; phylum Streptophyta; class Magnoliopsida; order Fabales; family Fabaceae; genus Arachis; species Arachis hypogaea. The sequence continues at coordinate 110,963,091 of NC_092048.1, forward strand.
TAGCCTTCTTGAAAGTTTCAATTTTTTGTTTGGCAAACTTTTGATCCATGAACGCAGAAGTGATTTTATTCTCAAAACCACGTTTACAAGAAGCTACAATTTTGAGCTTCTGCGTTTCACCAACGGGCTTTTACCCATCAATACTCCATCTTTATTTATCTTTTACCAACTTTATCCTTTATACATGTTATTATATTATTTATAGAATTCTTATTATTTTTGTTTACATGAACTCTTTTTTTCTATTATTTATTATTTTTTTATTAATCATTTTTTCGATATTATACACTTTTATAATTACAATTTTTTGTATTATTTTTATTATCTTTTTATAATATGATTTATTGACTCTATTAGGTAAAATAAATTAAAAAAAAAATAATTGTAAATAATAATAATAATAAATTATAGCATATTAAAAAAGAGTATTAAGAGTACTAAAAATATACTATATAAAAAAATATTATAAATTTTTTTTGATTTATTTCAATTACTACCAAGATCAATATTTAATTTTTTTATTATTCTTAGTACTCTCTAAAATTTATATTTTGTTAGTTTTAATTAAAAATATATTTTGCCAATTTTTATATATTTTTTTATTTTAGTGTATAAATATTAATTTTATTATAGAATTAATTAATAAGATCTATTCAAATATCTAAATTAAAATGATAAGATAATTATTTAAGTTGGTGTCTATTTTAGTAATTTTTTTATCTAAAAGTGATTTTGAGTAGTATAATCCAAACAACATTTATTTTACTATAATCCATTTTGATATAAAGATTGCCAAACATAAATCACTTTGACACAAACTTACTTTTCATCAAAATCAAGTTTGCAAAATCAATTTTATACAAACTCCCGTTTGCAAACTGTAATCCAAACACACACTAAGTGCAATGTGTAACACAATAAAAATAACTATTTGTTGAACATTTGAAGCTTCGCTTGTCGATCAACTAACCACTTACTAAATTTTTATTATTATATATATTAATTAATATTAATATTAATATTAATATATTATTATTGAACTAGAGTTATTGATAGTAGTATTTTAGAATGAGGTTGAAAAATAAATAGTGGTGATAGACTGATAGTGAATAAAATAAACTAATTTTTTTAGAAATAAAAAAAGTGATGTATAATCTGTAACACTCTAATATTCAAATCCTTATGCTCGAGTCATAAGTCAATGATATTACGGTGGTACGACTCTCAGGTGGATTTTTAATAAATAAATATAGGTAATTTCGAAAGGAGTATTAATCGAGAAGCCTGAAAAGAGTAGAAATAAAATCGCGAAGACGTATCTCTCACGTTTCGACAACAAAAGATAAACCGTGAAGCCGAAAACAATATACGGACAAGGCGTAGAGGAGATTAAGAGATAGATAACAGATAGATATATATAACATAAGTAAGTAGCTACTAGTCGCGACCCGCGAAGTTTAGGTCGGCTAGAGTACATTATGAAATTAGTTGACAACAGTATATCCTAATCTCTCCCGAAGGAAACATGAGAGCCTCTATAGGCAAATTCAAAGAGTTCAATACATAATATAAACTTTCCAAAACAAAGGTGGAGAGATTCTAATCAAAACACAAAGTAGAGGAAATAAAGATCTTCGCCGTCTCTCAGACGACCCACAACTCACTTCTGAGCACTTGGACCTGTATCTGAAAAACAAGAGATATATACGGAATGAGAACCCCGGGCCCATGGGTTCCTAGTACGGTAAAAGTGCCAAATAAATTCAATGTACTGCAACAAAAACTCACTAAGCATCCTAAACTTCTTCACCAATTATTCATCCTAGGTTCTCACTAATCCATGAATAGGCAACTGTCATAAGGGAGTGCTAAATTCAATTCATGTTTCACATGTTTCCCAACTCGCTGACTCTTCCACGAATCAGACTCAGAATCATAAGCAAAACCATCACCAGTTGTTCTACCTCAGCAGTTCTATATCAATACATCATCATGCAATCGCATCATCAATTCATCCTATCAAGAACAGCCCTCACACCCACCGACACCAGCATGAGGGGCCTCTCAGTTGTACAAACACAAGCAATACAGGCAAGTAATACACAAACATGATACAAGTAGAACAAGTAGCATATAGTCAGGTAACATGGCATATATAATGTAGAAATCCAAGACAAATGGCAAACCCAAACAATTCAAACATACGCAAATGATGAATGTCTGCCCTATGGCTGATGATATCATCTGTCGGTTATATAGCCAACCCGACATGTCCTGGTAGCTAACCATTGGACAAAAACACCCCTTGCGGAGCAAGTAGGTTTGAGCTACAACCCCCTTGCTACTGCCCGCTCAACCCAGAGCCAGTGAAATAATCACTACTGCGGCTACTACCCAGGCGGGTGTCTAAAAGCTCAACCTGGAGCGAGTGGATTCACCACTACTGCCGCTACTACCCAGGCGTCGCAATCTCTGACCTGGAGCAAGTGGGACGAACCACAACCCTTGCTACTATCCAGGTATCTCAAGCATTGGCCCGGAGCAAGTGGGACGAACCACAACCCTTGCTACTGCCCAGGCATCTCAAACATATATTCATTCAATCTCAATTCATATTATCAACATTCATTGTTATCAAATCTCAAACATTAACTTGGAGCAAGTGGGACGAACCACAACCCTTGCTACTACCCAAGTATCACAAATAAACATTTATTCATAATCACCCTTCATTATTATCAATCCTCAGACAATGACCCGGAGCAAGCGGGACGAACCACGACCCTTGCTACTACCCAGGTATCACAAATACACATTTATTCAAAACCCCACGATTAAACTCGTTTATCATAATCCTCCTTTTCCGTCTCATACCCAGAGCAAGTGGATAACGCCACTGCCTACTACCCGGGGTCGCACATCACATTTCAATATTTTTTCATTATTATCCATTTAACATATTCATTCATTAATCATATATGCATTTATACTCAGCCATAAACGATAATGGCTTTGCCGTAACTCGGCAATAACTCAGCCATCCGGCTCATGGTCCAATCAAGAACGGGCCATTTATCAATAAATATAGCCCTCCGGCTCATGGCATACACGGTACTTCCACCGTCATCCTCCATATCTCATATAATCATCTTTGATCATCATTGATCATAACTTTTCCCCTTGCTTCACTCGCAAGTTACCACATCCCCTAGCTCATTGCTAGGCATATCAGAATGATTTAATACATAAGAGGTGAGATCGGAGGCTTAGAAGTATGAGATTTGGCTTTTAAAACTCAAAAATCAACTTTGGCATGAAAACAGGGCCACGCGTACGCGCACTCCACGCGCACGCGTGGATGGCCACAAAACTCATCGACGCGCAAGCGTCATACGCGCGGACGCGCGGGTTGAAAAATAGCCAAACAACGCGCAAGCGTCAGCCACGCGTACGCGTGGGTGCTCTTGCGCCCCAGGCACAAAACTGGCACAACTCTGGCATAACTCTCGGGAAAATAGCTGGGCATTTGGTGCAGCGCATCAACGCGCCCGCGCACACCACGCGCACGCGTGGATAGTGCCTTCTTGAAGAACGACGCGTACGCGCCAACTAAGTTAAAAGCTGCAGAATTTACAGATTCAACCCCCAATCTTCCGACGGACATAACTTTATCATTTTAAATCATTTTTCACCCGTTCTTCAAACGGCATGGACATCTCAGATCCAATTTCATTTCTAAATAGATTTGGCACAAAACAGAGATCCGTAGTCCAAGTTATGTCCCGTCAAAGTATGCCCAAAAACCATATTTTCATACAAAACCACTAGGTGCCATTTTCAAAACAAGCCATTTTCAACTCTTTTCAAAATCAACCAAAACATGCCAATTTCAACCCTTTTTGAAATCAATCAAAATGTACCAAAATCCACATCAAGCCATCCTCAACTCACACATTGACACTTTACCAAAAATTTCCAAAACCACATCTAATCATTTTAACACTTCTCAATCAAATGGCTAAAGGACAAACACAATATCATGTCATACATCCTTCCTCATCCCAATTTCCAATAATACCATTTCCAATCAACCATCATTATACGTAATCAATATCATACTCACTATCACGTGATTTCACCCACAAATCAACCTTAATCATTCCCCAAGCATATATCACAACATACATATCTCTAATGCATCATCATACCATCAAGGCATCAATAATCATAATCACATATATGATCACATAATATATCTCAACCGAACCAAACATACCTCGTCTACATAATTTCACCCAAAATTACCAAATTCCACACTTCAACTTCTCAAACCTTATTCTTCAATAACCAACCTAATCATTCATATATTCATTATCTGAAATTCATCCAATCACTTGTGCCATCATACAATGCACACATCGACTTACCTTTCTTACCTCTTTCCGGCCTCCGGCCCAAAATTCACGGCCTCCGGCCCAATTTTCACAATTTAAATGCATAAACCACAAATCAATACTCATTACCCAGTACATCAAATTCTCAACCCAATCATTAATTCACATTACATATCAACTATGCATATTAGCACCAACCATTTACACAATCCAAACTTAATCCTAGGGGCATCTAGCCTAGGAATTCTCATCACAACACACGGTACTTAAATGAAACTTAAACCGTACCTCTTGTAGCCAAACCAATTAAGCCTCTTCTTTGGAATTCTTCACCAACCTTAGCTCCAAGCCTTACCAAAGCTCCTCAAGCAATACCAATCTCCCAATTGTGCACCAACATCACCAAATACACTAACATAACCAATGTCACATACATACATCAACCTAGGGCTCATAAAAATGACAAATCACAAGGGTTTGAGCACTTCTTACCTCAGCCCATATGAAGTAGGGATAGAACCCACTTAGAATCCATGTTGGAGTATCCCTAAACACCCAAAATCACAAGATTTCAACACTAACTACCCAAAAACGTGTAACAGTGGGGAATTTCGAAAACTGGGCAGAGATGAATGAAATACTCACCACCAAACTTAGATAGAATTGTAGAGGATGAGAAGAGCAATGCGTGGCCGCAAACGGCTCGTCAATCGGAGCTCCGTAGCTCAAGTTATGGTGGTTTGAAGATCAAAGAGAGTTAGGTTTTCTCTCTTCTCTTCTCTCTTCTCTCTTCTCAAATCAGCGCCCCAACCCTTCTTTTTAGGGTAAAATGAGCTGAAATGCTCACAACTAATGTTTATATATGTTGGGTCTTGGGCCCACTTAGGCCCGGTTCACTTATTTTTGCCCATTGGCCCAATTTTGGGCCAAAACCTTTAAAATTAGCGCTCTAAATCGCACTTTAAATATTTCTACCTTTCCTAATTATAATTCCTCATTTCTTAATCTTATTTACCCATAATCAATTTCCTCAGTTGTAGTACCAGACAGATCTCAGCCGGTACTGCCGGTCAAAATTCCACTGCGCACTTTTACGCAGAAAACTATATTTTCCGACTCGGAAAAATTCACTGAATCCAAATATCGTATTTAAATTATCAAATTTCAATTGCCAAATATTCCAACCATATTCGCTCCTATTTAACTTATTATTTACTAAATTTTGGTTAGACCGGGTATTACATAATCCAATATTATAGTTAATTGGTGTATTTTTTATATAAATTTAAAATTTTTTATTTTATTTTAAATAACAAATCAAATTCTCAGATTTAAAAAATCGGAGGATCAGATTTCTATAATACATAAATTGAAAGGTCTAATATGTGGTGAGATGAAATTTTTTCTTTTTGCTTTCAAATAAATTGAAAGGTTTGATTTGTATGTTTAAAATTTTTTTTAATACTAAAATATAAATCTGATCCTTAAATTTGTATTTTTTTTTAAAAAACAAAAATCACAAATCTAACCCTCATATTTGTGATATTAAAAAATAAATAAAAATTACAAATTTAACACTCAAATTTGTGGCATTCACAAAAAAATACACTAATTTTTCAGGGCAAAAAACCATAATAAGCCACTGCCAGGCCGAATTTACGTATATAAGCCAAAATCAAAATCGTTTCAATAATGAGCCAAAGCATATATTTATATAAATCGAACCAGTGTGGTTCGAACTGCATTTAGTAATAATTCGAACCAAAGCAGTTCGAATTACAAAAATAGAGATCTAACTAAATCGAACCAGGGTGGTTCGAACTAGCAACGCACGTAATTCGAACCATAGTGGTTCGAATTATAGAGAGAGAAGCTGCACCAAGTAATTCGAACCAGGCTGGTTCGAATTACACAATCCCTAATTCGATGAAGGCTGGTTCGAATTAGTGGGAGACAGAGCAGTATATATATGGTTGTAAACGTGAGTTGCTCTCATTAGAGGGTGTAAGATGGCTAGTGAGGAGAGTTTTGTTGTTTTGGTTCATCACAGAGGATCCATTAAGAGGAAAACTCATTCCGGTGTGAAGTTCACAGATAAGGATCCTCTCTGTATTGTCGTGAGTCCTACGACGAGCTATGATGACCTTGTTAGATCTGTGCTGATGAAGCTTGGTCTGGAAGATGCGAAGCGGGTTAAGAAGTTTTTCTATCGCATTCCAATCATGGTCCTCCAGGATACCGTGAAGTATGATTGTTTCACGATTGGTAGTGATGAGGACTTGCAAGTCATGTTTCTTTGTCGGCGGCAGTTTCCGGAGGTGAGGACACCAGAATTGTTAGCAAAGCTGGTTGATGTGGTATCCAGCTCAGGGGGTTCGAACCGGAATACCACCACTTTAGCCATGGCAGCCGGTTCTAGTTCCAGGCCTGCCGTTGCTTCTTCCTCCGTCCCTGTGTACGAGCTAGCGGTCCAACCTGTCGCCTCCCCGTCTTTTGCTGTTGATCTAAATGACAGCGTAGGCAACGAGGTAGGATCATTTGATATTCTGTCGAACGCTTTACAAGGCGTTGCACCGCTTGGCGTTGGAGACGGATTGTTGGGTGATGCAGAGGATGATGACGTCGAGCCGGATATGATTGATGATGACAGCGGCGATGATATCGGAGCGAGTGAGCCTGCACTGGCGGTAGGTGGTTCTAGCTCTGGCACACAGCAGTATCCACCACATTTTTTCTCTTTGGACTTGGATGCCATGAGGCAGGAGGGGGTTTCTGGGCACTCTGTTGGATTCAGAGCTAGAGATGCGGAAGGGACTGCTGGTCTGACAGAGTTCCAGGTTGGTCAGCAATTTCAGGATAAAGATGAGGCCCTGTAAGTGTGAAGACTTACAGCATCCGGCGAGGGGTACAGTACAAGGTAGTGGAGTCTGATTATCGCCGGTATGTGGGCAAGTGTTCTGAGTTTGGGAATGGGTGCACATGGTTGATTCGACTGAGTCTCCGGCAACGCAAGGGCATTTGGGAGGTCAAACGGTACAATGGACCTCACACTTGCCTTGCCACCTCCATCTCGAGTGACCACAGGAGTTTGGATTATCATGTGATATCGGCGTTCATTATGCCAATGGTAGGGCTGATGCATCCGTCAGCATCAAGGTGCTCCTAAATGCCACGGCAGCACACTTTGGGTTTAGGCCGACTTACAGAAGGGTCTGGATGGCGAAGCAGAAGGCAATTGCCATCATCTACGGTGACTGGGATGAGTCATACAGCTCCCCAGGTGGGTGTTGGGAGTCCAGTTGACGATGCCTGGTACTGTTGCAGTCCTACGGACGAGCCCCGTTCGAGTTGGTGGACAAGTAGACGAGTCTCAAGCCTATTTTCACAGACTTTTCTGGACGTTTCCACCGTGCATCGAGGCATTCCGTCATTGCAAGCCGCTAGTTAGCATTGACGGCACCCATCTGTACGGCAAGTACGGGGGGAACGTTGCTCATCGCGATTGCACAGGACGGAAACTCCAACATTCTACCTGTTGCATTCGCACTAGTAGAGGGTGAGAATGCAGAGTCTTGGACATTCTTTCTCTCCCACCTTTGATAGCACGTGACACCGCAGCCGGGTCTACTGGTTATATCGGACCGGCATAACGGCATCAAGGCTGCGCTTGAGGCTCCTGACGGAGGTTGGTTACCTCCATCTGCATACCGTGCATTCTGCATTCGACACGTAGCGGCTAATTTTGCCCTTACCTTCAAGGACAAAGACGCACATAGGCTTCTAGTGAATGCCGCGTATGCCAAGACTGAGGTTGAGTTTGATTACTGGTTTGATATTTTGCGGTCTGAAGACCCGGCAATGTGTGAGTGGGCGAACCGGATTGATTATTCCTTGTGGACTCAGCATTGTGACGAGGGGCGGAGATTCGGTCACATGACGACGAATATCTCCGAGTGTGTGAACTTAATCCTCAAGGGTGTCAGAAACCTCCCTGTATGCTCCCTGGTGAAGGCAACATATGGAAGGCTTGCGGAACTCTTTGTTCGCAAGGGGAGAGAGGCTGAGGCCCAGATGGGAACCGGACAACAATTCAGTCAGCACTTGGTGAAGTGTATTGAGGCCAACTTGAAGATGGTCAGGTGCTTCACGGTGACTTTGTATGACCGGGATAACTCCGAGTTCACCGTAGCAGAGACCACTCCGACTGGTTCTTTCTCATTGGGTAGCTACAGAGTATCTCTTGCCTCTCAGACATGTGACTACGGGTACTTCCAGGCACTTCATTTCCCGTGTCAACACGCACTTGCTTGTTGTGCCTACTCACGGGTTACCTGGACCTCTTATGTTCACAGTGTGTATCGGATTAGTTCGGTATTCAGTGTGTATCGCATGGGATTCACACCTCTGATCCCGGAGGGTTTCTGGCCACCATACGATGGGCCCATTGTGATGCCGGACCTTGACAAGAGGCGTGCGAGAGAGGGTCGTCCGAGGTCCACTAGGATACGGATGAATATGGACGAGGCAGATCCGAACCGGCCAAAGAGGTGTGGCCTATGTCGCCAATCCAGACACACACGTCGAAGTTGCCCACAGCTAGCTGGATCGTCTCACACAGGGGGCCATTAGTCGCCATGTTCTTAGTCTTGGCACTTTTTTTTTTTAATTTTCGCGTTTCGATGTTTTATTTAAGCACTCATGTAATTTATTGAGCTTTGTGCGTTGTATTGTGGATGCTGCGTTAACTATTGAATATGTTATGTTTCACTTTGAGTATTTCTACAAGTTTGGTGAATGCAAATTTTAATAAATAAATCTACATATTACATTGTTATCTAATGCGATGACTATGATAGTCAATGATATAACCAATAAACAACTGTTTTCAAAGTACAACAACATGAACAAAAAAAAAATAAGTTGGCTAAAATAACAACAAAACTACACACGGCCACCATACATGAATGAAAATGAAAATCCAACATACATGAAACATGAATCATCTAAACAGATGCGAGCCCGTAAAGCAACGACGGGGTACCCGTGTCCTATGACCTCAGCGGATAAGTGGCTCCTCGTCCTCGATCTCATCCTCCTCCTCATCCGGGGCAGGCTGTGCAGGTGGCGTAGAATGGACGGGTGCCGCAGACGGCCCGTCAACTGAACGTGATGCAGCGGTGTAGGCGGAGGGTGGGGTACCTCCCAACGCAAAATGGTCAGCAACAGATGTCGTAGGAGGCTCGTTCAAATCGACATCTAAATGTGCCTGTGTGCCGGAACTCTGACCACGCCTCCGGACAGACGCGTCCTCCTGCATAATGACAGTAATCTCGTCTAGAAAGTGTGAACCCCCGAAGTTCGCATCAAGCGTATCTGCGGCAAGAAAATCTGCCCACTGTGATCCCGGACTAACCCATGGGGTACTCTCCTGAAGAGCCTGGTCATGGCCTGGTACACCAACGAAGTAATCTCCAAAAGGCCCCGCTCCAAGCCCAGCATCACCAGTGTCAGCCCTGTCACCCATACCTAACCCATACCACTCACCTCCATGTCCGCCATCATGGGTACTACCACCAGCAACTGCAACAGCCCCTGCACCATCTGCACTCTAGGACCCTTCTCGCTACCGGTCTATCCGCAGCCTCCACATCTGCACTCTAGGACCCTTCTCGCTACCGGAAGGGTTGTAACCTGACCACCTGCATCATACATATGTCTTATGGCTACTTAAATGTGTGCTTAGGGTTTGTAATACATTATTAATGAGCATGGAGTTATGCATATTAAATTGAAATAGAGAAGGCTGAGTAGAGTACCTCGAGGCCAATGGCCAGCTGAACGTCTCATACCCTGCAGGCCTAAACCGAGGAAATCGCTAGAAGATCCAAGACTGAAGTAGCTGAAGTAGGCCCGCTAACTTGACCACATGTCTGTTCGCCACTCAGCACATGCACCGGTACAACCATGCCAGTGCTGCAGAACCCCAGCTGTAGGTACCCATCTTCTCCAGCCTAGCTATGTAGGGAAGCCATCTGATGTGAATGCGGTTGCCGGACTTGTCCGCAAACAGCTGCGTACCCTACAACATCATGATGTACGCACGGGCATATCGCCGCACAGTCTTGTCATCGGCTCCCTCGGGGCACTCACCAAAAGTCTCCTGGAACCAGCTGCAGTTCACTGTATACTTCTGAACTTGGCTGGGAGGAGGAATCACTCCAAGCAACTCCTGGAACCACACCCAGGCTGGACGGCCACCCTGGATGTATATCTGAAATTCTGATAGGCAGCCACTCACGTAACGCCCGTCCACTGGCAAACCCAACTGGTATGCCACGTCCTGAAGTGTGATTGTGCACTCTTCGAATGGCATATGAAACGTGTGCATCTCCAGATGCCATCGCTCGACGAATGCACTGACAAGGGCCTCGTCTAACCGGAACCATCTATCGTTTAGCCTTGCAAGATGGTATAGTCCGGCCATCTGCAAGTACGGAACGTATCTGTCATCCAGTCGCATGCCCTGCTGCCGTCGCATGTTCCTGATGCATCGCTGAGGCTGCGCATGACATGCACCGCATTATTAGAACCAGCTTCATAACCAATGACAAACATAACCAACACGATAAATCATCAACAAAACATCATACTAAATCAAACCGCATAAAAATCCATGAACGAGAACCACATGCAAAACAACTACCATAGACCACACAACTAAACCACTAACATAAAACAGCTTAACTAGAACCACTAACATAAAACAGCTTAACTAAAACCATTAACATAAAACAGCTAACATAAAACAACTAACACAAACCACTAATATAAAACAACTAACACAAACCACTAACATAAAACAACTAACATAAACCACCAACATAAAAAAAACCAACATAAACTACTAACATGAAGCAGCTAACATAAAACAACTAAACCATCCCACTAACATAAAACAACTAACATAAACCACCAACTAAACCACCAACCTAAAACAACCAACACCTACCACTAACGTAAAACAGCTAGCATTAAACAACTAACGTAAAACACTAACATAAACCACTAACATAAACCACCAACAGAAACTAACTAAATAAACCACCAACTAAACCACCATCTAACCCGCATCCTAAACCTCTCAACTAAACCACCAGCAATACCACTACGCTTTACCGCTAACATAAACCGCCACTAAAACCAAAGGCAAAACCACTAAGTCACATATACCACTAGCACGAAGTTATTTCTGTACTAACCTCGTCGTTGATGACCCCGGCTATATGAGTAACTCCGTCCAAGCGATATAATCGTGCCGGATCGTCCCCCATCAGCAGAGTATTCCGTTCAGATCTTCGTCGGAGAGAATCTAGGTCATTTTCTCTGGGATTTGGTGGGGTAGGAGAAATGAAGAATGGTTCGAATGAGGCTGATTCAAACTCCTTATATAGCCGAATCTTGAGTAATTCGAACCAGGGTGGTTCGAATTACTATTGGAGTCACGAGAAGGGTAATTCGAACCAGGTTGGTTCGAATTACATGGTTAGCTATGGTTGGTATAATTCGAACTTGCCTTGTTCGAATTATGTGCAATTTGAGTTCGAACCAGATCGGTTCGAATTACGTTCAACTTTTTCTCCTCCTAATTTGAACTAAGTTGGTTCGATTTACTAAGGAATGTAGTTTGAACCATGCTGGTTCGAATTACATTAAAATAGGCCTTGGCTCATTGCTGAAACGATTTTGCTTTTGGCTTATTTACGTAATGCGAAACTTGCCTTGGCTTATTAGGGTTTTTGGCCCAATTTTTCACATTATTAAAAAACATCACAAAATTTCCAATAAGAAAAATAAAAAGTGGATAAAATAATGGTAATACTGGTAATTGGTAAAGTAGCAATTATATTGTATGAAAATAAAATTGATATTTGATTTAGACTAATATATTTTGTGTATCATTATTAAACGTAATAAAAATTTGTATATCCTTGTTATTATATCTTTCTATATATTTGTGTCACTGTTATATTTATATCTGAAAAGATCCTAACCAAACACGACTTACAATTGTGTTTTACACTATGATGCATGGATATTGATATGGACATGGGACATGATATAATACGGGACATGTCAATATGCAAATTTTAAAATTTTATAAGACACAGGAACACACATACATATAAAATAGATAAATCGTAATGATATTTTAATATGTTATTGATATTAAATATAAATTAATTTTTTAATTATTTTTAATGTCTTATTTTAATTATATAAAGTATTTAAAATATTTTTTGTTTTAATAAATAATAATATATACTATATCTAAATTTATTTTAAGAATATATGTTAAGAATGAGATTGGACACGCTAAGTGTGTCCGAAGAAAATTTTTTTACTTTTTATTAAGACAGTTGGATAGAGTAGACACGCGTGTTAGACACAGTAGACAAATGTAGGTGAATGTTGTGTCCAAAATGCATCTAGATTTTACACTTTATATATGTTAATCGTTTTTATTACAAGGATACGTAAATTGGATTATTACATTGATTCAATATCTATCCCGCGGGTCGTTTACTAGTATATGTATATAGCTGAATAGCTCTTTCTACATTAGCCATCATCAACGTGCTTTCACATGCCATGCCATTCTAAGAGATATAAATAGTGATGACGAATCAGAACCCGTTTACACGCCTTGCTTTCATTAAATATGTGCAACTTGTTTGTTGCTGGTAAAAAACACCTTTTTTTTTTCATTATATATGATGAGGCCAGAGACAGTATCTGACAAGCATATTGTAAAGGCTATGCTCTGTTTTATGTTTTACATTTAATTATTTTTTACCCTAATGGCAGGCAACTTCTGATGCTGCTTACATTAAAGGTTTTGGAATTAGCAGCGATAACCCTCCCCGCCATTTTTTTAATAACTTATCTCCAATGACCACACTACTAGCTTAGTTGTTAATCGTCAGTAGTAGTGGTGAGAATCAAATTAATATATAGGCATAACAAAACGAAAACAAGAAGAAGTTGAAGTGGGAAGTACTATGTTGCTAAGAATTCATCATGGTTTATATTTGGCTGGTAAAATAATTAATCTTATCTGGTAAATGACCATATCATAAAGATTGGTGGTTACTCACATCATAAAAATATTTTTACGTAAATAATATATAATATCTAGTAAAATATAACTTTGTTGAAATTTCTTAAGTTATTTATGGAACTGTCTTATATATCTAAGATATTCATAGTCACAAAATTTAATTTACTATTCAGAACCATATAAAATGAAAAATATGATTTTAGAAGAAGCTGCAATATTGAGATTGAGGTTGAGATGAGACAAAGGAAGGCAAGGATGATGAATGGGGAGTGGTGAGTGTGGACCAATGATGTCTTGGCTGCATCAGACACCATGGGAAATCGAAATTGAAGAAATTCCTTGATCCAAGAAGTACCAGAGTAACATGATCATCCATCACACAGCTGACACCTGTCCCCAACAAAAGTGCTGCATTCAATTTAGTGGCCTTTCAAATGGGATCATGAGATGGGACATTTCAACTCCAGATATACTATAACAACTCACGCTCACGGATGATGTGCTCAACTTCGTCATATACTACTAGAGTCATTAATTTTCACTATCACTATCAAGGGACCATCATGAACCAAATGATCCCTGAAATGACATGGTACGGTGCTCAACAACAAATTATTGCAACTGCAACCACATCCTTACTAATTAAATAACCCATCCAACCCGTTGTTTTCAACTAACTGATTTGAACTTGTTTTTCAAAAAATGCACAGCTAGGAAAAAGATGAAGGAAGTAAATTCAAATGATGATGGGATTTCAATTTCGAACGAAAGGTTCTAGCTATACTAGGTACTGGTTTATTATTGTGACCACGTGAAACCTCAAAATGATGAGTTGTGGTGGCATTAACTTGACGCTACAAAATGAAGTTATTTGAAGGAGTCTTAAAACAATTTCAACGTCAAATTAAAGGTCTTACTCTGTTGTTCCCTAATCCTAATAAATGTCGTCTAGTTAGATGAGTGTGGAAAAAGACAAAGGGCATTATTGGTATTTCCAGAGGGAAGCCTAAAACCTGAGTAGTATATATATAGGCAGGTGTCGCTGAGTGTTTAGCTTTCATTCTTTCCATTCACAAACAGAAACGGACGTCTATATGGGATTCCCAGTGGGTTACACAGAGCTTCTGTTCCCAAAGCCTGTTCTTCAAATCCTCTCCGTATTGGGTTACATAAGAAGGTTGATTTTCACCTTCTTCAGCTACACGGGCCTCCCCAACTTCCTCGAACCCGATGACACCGATAACACAATGCCCCAATTCCACCCCGTGTCGGAGCTCCTCATCAGAGAGATCCTTCCCGTGGTGAAGTTCTCGGAGCTGGTGGAGCCGCCTGAGAGGTGTGCCGTGTGCCTCACGGACTTCGAGCAGGAGGATGAGATCCGACGGCTGGTGAACTGCACGCACGTGTTCCACCGGGGTTGTGTGGACCGTTGGATGGGTTACGATCAGAGCACGTGCCCTCTGTGCCGGACACCCTTCATTCCAGATGATTTCTTCAATCACGGCCTCTGGGCTGCTTCTGCCATTCCCGAATTTCATGCTTAGCTTCTTCTTCTTCTTCTTAATCTCTTCATTTCATTTCCCTATGTATCTATGTGTGTACATAGTTCAGCTCCTCCAAATGGACCCGCGGCTCCTACAGTTTAATTGAATTGGTATTATATCCATCTCGGTTTAGATTACTTTTTCATATACAGAATTGGATTTGGCTTGCTACCAGTTGCCTTGCATTGCATTGCATTCTTCCTCTCTCTGCTTATAGATTATTGTTCCAGTGTAGATAATCCTCTTAGTTATATTTGGCCTTAGAAAAAATTGAACTTGGTAGGTATACTTGGACAAAGAAGATCGTGACTACTATAAAAGACATTCCGACTTCCAAATCATATATAAATCGTAAAATTAATCATGTGTCCAAGTCATATATAAATCATAAAATTAATCATGTGAGTATATCTCTTTGTTGTGATACAAAGGGCTCTTTTCATAACAAGAGATTGATAAATAAAATTGATGTTATGATTTATAGTCATTAAATTGACAATGATAGTCATTAAATTCATTGGTTTCAAAGTTAGGAGTAAGGCAAATAACCTGAGGAATCAATTATGATTCAGAAATGTTTGGTAACCAAAGAAAATCAGCCAAAAACAGTCATAATTTGTCTTATTTAGCATTCATTAATTGTTGCGACAATTAATTAATGTTAAATAAGGCAAGTTTTTGCTGTTTTTTTTTTTTTTTGTCTACCTAACATTATCCTTATGATTATATGGTAATAGCTGGCTAGCTTCTACTTCCTTACACGTGATCAATTCATTCATGTCTCATCAAAATTAAATAAGACTGAGAAAAGGTAAGCCGGCGTGGTTTGTTGAATAGAGGAGAGGAGGGCAGAATCGATAAATTATGAGACAAGGTGTTTGTTTAACTTTGAATGAATGCTGCTTATGTTAACGTTCTTCGTCCTGTCTGGCTCCATTCCACGCAACCTAGTCAAAATTATTAATATAATAAAATCGGTAGTGTGACCTGGTGCAACTGCAATAAAATAAGGCTCCGTGTTTCAAAGAAAATTATAATTTCCATGAATTAAGCATGCTTAATTAATTACTTGCTTCCCCTGCTTACTCGCCATCTTAAATTTTAACAGACGAGACCCTTTTTTATATTATTTATTTGGTGGAGTCACAGTTAAATTATAGTTTTGTTGGCAACCGATTTTTGGCGGAGCAGCGAGCTAACGGCTGTAGATCTTCTATTTCATATAGGAATTGGACCTTCGGTTATGCTTACCTGTACATGAAAGTTACAATAAATTAGTTATCAAATAAAATTTTTCTCATAAATATCTCTATAATTAATCTTTAATTTTAGACTGTTTTTAATCATTATTAAAGAGATTTGTAAAGAAATTAAATGGGAGAAAATTTACTAAGACTGAATGAAAATGATTATTGATCTGAAGCGTGTATACAAGGCTCACGCACTCTTCCTATATAGATGTAGAGCAAGAATATCATCAAGATTCTATTATAAGATGAAGGAGCCCATGTATGCATGGACTATTACTGTTGAGCCTAGTTTGATTTTGGGTTAATTATGATGACAAACATTTAATTGGGTTGAAAGTCCAATATGGTTTAATGGGTGTTTTATTGTAGCAAGCCCAAATATACTAGTTTATGCTGCAACAGCCCATCACAACAAATAGAAAAACAGCTCACATTGTTCCTTAGTGCAGTAAACAAGTCCAACAATTTCTCATAGCATCGTTCAGCAACATTAAATGATTATGTATATATTTGCTAAAAAAGAAATATGAGGATAGCTGTATCATGCAAGGACAAGTGTGGCTCTGTAAAAGCAAGCAAGGACACAAAGGGCACACACACTAACTCAAGGACATCAGCAAAGCACTGCTGTGGATCGTGGTTATGCAAAACACAAACTTGCATAGAGCTGCAGCAAAGAAATGGAGCAGAATGGAAAAGAGGAACATGCCAAGGAAGAAAGAAACACCAAGGATAGCAGAGGTAGTGGTGGAGCTCCTCGGACAGCAGGGGAGGTGGAGTAGGATGAAGAAAGGACGGCATGCCATCAAGGACCACTCCAACGGACAGCAAGGAAAAGCAAAGAGGATGAAGCTACCATGAAGCCAAGCTGAAGATATATAACAAGCCTCACTCCAACATTTCAAGTTAAGGAATAGAGCACACACTTTCAGAGCACCTTCTCTAACACAGAGCTGAAATCTCTTTCTTCTACTCAAGCTTAATTCTGATTTATTGTTATGGCTGTCTTGCGTTATTTTCTGTTTTGAGAAAAGGCAATTATGTGAGGTTCAAAAGCCAAGAGAGAAAAGGCAAGAGTGATGCAAAAATAGCCACTGTTTGTTTTTCTGATGTAATTTGGGTTTATGAACTAGGATTAGTTCCCCTTGCCAAGTTGGATTAGCACTTGGTGAGAATTGAATCTGTGTAGATTTTCCTTCTAAGTTGGGATAGCACTTTGGGGTTGCTAAGCTTTGGTGAAGAAAGCTTAGGGGTAGATACTAGTTGAATTAGGGAGTAATTCAATAGTATTGGTGTATGTAACCTGAGAATTATAGTGAAAATTCTACCATGGTTTGTGGTGGAGACTGGATGTAGGATTCATGACACAAAGAATCCGAACCAGGATACATGCTGGCCTCTTTCTCCTCTTCTCTGCACTTTTAATTTTCTGCGTATGAGATAATTTCAAATAATCTCCTGCAACTCGAGAAATAGCAAAAACAGAGTTTGAAACTTTAAGTTTTAAGCCAACTTGATTTAACCCCCCTTCTCAAGTTCAACTAGAACCATCAATTGGTATCAAGAGCAAGGTCTCAGAAAGGCAAGCTTCACAGCTTGGAGTAAAGATCTATGGCCAACAACTTGAATCCCAACATCGTGGCTTTCACTCTTACTGAAGGGCAGTCTAATAATAGACCTCCCTATTTCAATGGCAGCAACTATTCCTACTGGAAAGAAAGAATGAGAATCTTCGTGCAATCAATCGACTACAACATCTGGAAGATCATTCTTAACGGACCAGACGTTCCCACCAAACAGAATGCTGATGGAGAAGTAGTGGCAAAGGAAGACAGTGAATGGACAGATGAAGAAAAGAAAAAGGTTGAACTCAATGCCAAGGCAATCAACTTGATGCACTGTGCAATCAGTTTTGAAGAGTTCAGAAAAGTGTCAAGGTGCAAAACGGCTAAAGAAATCTGGGATAAGCTCAGACTCACTCATGAAGGCACTAAGCAAGTGAGGGAGACCAGAATTGACATGCTAATGAAGGAGTATGAAATGTTCAGTATGAAAGAGGACGAGAGCATCGATCAAATGTTCGAAAGGTTCTCAATAATCATCAACAATCTGGATGCCATGGGAAGAAACTACTCTGAAGAAACCTTGGTAAGGAATATTCTGAGAAGTCTTACTAAGAAATGGGAAGTGAAAAGCACAGCCATCTCTGAAAGGAATGATTTGATCAAAATCACCTATGATGAGCTGAGAGGCAAGCTACTGGCTTATGAAACCACTTACATGTCTCAAGACAAAGATGACAAAAAGAAAAGTATAGCACTAAAATCAAGAATGACAGCCCAAGGAAAAGAATCTGATGACAGTTTCTTAGATGAGGAAATGGTGCTCTTTGCAAGAAAAATGAGAAGACTACTGAGATACAAAAACAAAGGCAAAAGAAGCTCTTCATCCAAAGATGTCAAGAAAGATCAAGTCAAGTTCACTTGCCATCACTGTAAGGAGCCTGGTCACTTCAAGTCAGATTGCCCTCAACTTAAGAAAGGTGAAAAATCCAAGAAAGACAAAAAGAAGGTGATGACGGCAACATGGGAGGACTTGGAGAACGACACCAGCTCAGAGAGCTCAAATCAAGAAGCTCAACTATGTCTGATGGCAGATCATAATGATGAAGATGAGGTAGATCTCTCTGACTTATCTATTGATGAACTGCACTACATTATCAAAGACATTTCTGTGAACTCTAAGAAACTCTTGGATAAGTATGCTAAATGCAAGAAAGAAAATGAGGCTTTGAGGACAGAAAATGATCTTCTTTTGAAAAAGGTTAAGGCAAATGAAACTAGTAATGAAAAGTTTTTAAAAGAAGAAAACATTGCCTTGCGAACTGAATTAGAAAAATTCAAACTCAAGCATGAAGTTACTGTTTCCACTGATTTGATTTCTGAAAACAAAAAGCTGAATGAACAAATAAAAAATTTGAATGAAGACTTAGCAAAGTTTGTTCAAAGTTCTCAAAATCTGAACAAACTACTTGCTAGTCAAAGGTTTGGATCTGAAAAATCTGGACTTGGATTCATAGAGGAAAACAAGGCTGTTTTCAAACAAAACTTTAAAAAATCTGAAGCCTCCTCTTCCAAGCTTTTCAAACCAAAAGGATTCAGCAAAACTCAAAAATCAGTAAGCAAGAATCATTGCTACAAATGCAATAGAAATGGTCATGATCCTCCTCAATGTTTCATCTTTCTTAAGTCTTTTGGTAATGATAGTAAATTATATAAAGTTGTTCATGATTATAATGCTCTTGGGCAACCAAGAAGATTTCACATCAAAGGATCCAAATGGATTTGGATATCTAAGGTTAGTTGAAGAACATGCAGGTTTGCCTTGCATCCAAGAAGAAAATGGACATGGAGTATCTTGATAGTGGATGTTCAAGGCATATGACCGGAAGGGATACTTTCTTCATTAAACTCAACAAGTATAATGGAGGATTTGTTATTTTTGGAGATAATGGTAAAGGTAAAATAATTGCCATTGGTAAGGTTGGCAAAGATTTTTCAACTTGCATTGATAGTGTCTTTTTAGTAGATGGGTTAAAGCATAATCTATTGAGCATAAGTCAATTGTGTGACCTTGGATATGCTGTAACCTTTAGAAAATCTGATTGTGGGTCATAAATGAGAAAACAGGGGCTGTTTTATTTGTTGCCAAAAGGAGTGACAATATTTATGGAATCACTCTAGATGATCTAAAGGTTCAAAATGTAACTTGTTTTTCTTCAATGGAATCTGAAAAATGGATGTGGCATAAGAGGTTAGGACATGCTAGCATGTTTCAAATCTCTAAGCTTGTAAAAAGAGGCTTAGTTAGAGGTCTTCCAAATATAAAATTTGATAAGGACATCATTTGTGATGCTTGTCAAATGGGTAAACAAATTAAAACCTCTTTCAAACCCAAGAGAGATGTCTCTACTAAGAAACCACTGGAGTTGTTGCATCTTGATCTGTTTGGACCTACTAGAACTCAAAATCTTGGAGGAAAGAGTTATGGCATGGTAATTGTGGATGACTATACTAGATTTGGCTGGGTGTTCTTTCTTGCTTATAAACATGAGGCTTTTTCTGTTTTTGAAAAGTTCAGCAAAAAGATTCAAAATGAAAAAAGTTCAAAAATTGTTTTAATAAGAAGTGATCATGGTAAAGAATTTGAAAATCAATACTTTGAATCTTTTTGTGATGAACAAGGCATACCACATAACTTCTCTTGTCCAAGAACACCTCAACAAAATGGTGTTGTTGAGAGAAGAAATAGAAGTTTACAAGAAATGGCTAGAGCTATGTTATGTGAATATGAAATCCCCAAGTTCTTATGGGCTGAAGCTGTGAATACAGCTTGCCATGTTTTAAATAGAACCATCATTAGAAAGTTTTTGAAGAAAACCCCATATGAACTTTGGAAAGGGCATCCTCCTAATCTTAGTTATTTTCATGTGTTTGGCTGCAAGTGTTTCATTCTGAATATCAAAGAAAATTTAGGAAAATTTGATCCTAAAACACATGAAGGGATTTTTCTTGGTTATTCCACTAATAGCAAGGCCTATAGAGTTTATAACAAGAACTCCAAAACTGTCGAGGAAACCATGCATGTTACATTCTGTGAATCTAACAATGTTCCCAGTGTTTGCATTGATGATAGTCCAGGTTTTGAAGATGAATTACCAAAGAACACTGAACCAGTTCCACAAAATCCAAGTTCTCATGAAGTTACACCTGTTAGCTGCAAAAATTCCAATTCTGCAGGAGATAATTTGGAATTATCTCCTGTCACAGCAGAAAATACTGATGCAGAAGCTATTATTGATCAAGAGGAACCTGGATCTTCAACACAAATCAGAAGGTCCAAGGAATGGAAGTTTCTGAAAAATTATCCTGAAAAATTCATAATTGGTGATCCCTCCAAAAGTATTTCAACAAGGTCATCTTTGAAAAGAGTTGAATCCAACAACTTAGCTCTTTTATCAAAGATTGAACCTCAAAACATCCAAGAAGCTCTTGCTGATTCATCTTGGGTGTTAGCTATGAAGGAGGAATTGCAGCAGTTTGAGAAAAATTAGGTCTAGTCATTGGTGCCTTACCCAAATGGAAAGAAAGTTACTGGCACTAAATAGATTTTCAGAAACAAACTGGGTGAAAATGGATCCATAGTCCGAAACAAAGCTAGATTAGTTGCTCAAGGATATGATCAAGAGGAAGGGATCGACTTTGATGAGTCCTTTGCGCCTGTAGCTAGAATGGAAGCCATCAGATTGCTACTTGCTTATGCAGCTCATTGTGGCTTCAAGCTATTCCAAATGGACGTAAAGTGTGCTTTTCTCAATGGCATAATAGATAGAGAGAGGTTTATGTGGCTTAACCACCTGGGTTTGAAAACAAATCTTTTCCTAACCATGTTTTCAAACTAGCTAAGGCCTTATATGGTTTGAGACAAGCTCCTAGAGCTTGGTATGAGAGACTTAGCTCATTTTTATTGAAAAATGATTTTCAAAGAGGAGCCACTGACACCACTTTATTTATTAGGAACTATCATTATCATTTTATTCTTGTGCAAGTTTATGTTGATGATATTATATTTGGTTCGACTAATGAGGATTTGTGTGCAGATTTTGCTAAGCTTATGACCAATGAATTTGATATGAGCATGATGGGAGAGCTCAACTTCTTTCTAGACTTGCAAATTAAGCAAACTGCAGAAGGCATATTCATCCATCAAGAAAAATATGCAAAGGAACTTGTCAAGAATTTTGGGCCGGAATGTGCTAAGCCAATGGGAACCCCCATGCATCCTAACATCAAGCTTGATAAGGATGAACATGGTAGAGATGTTGATGAGACACGCCATAGAGGGATAATTGGATCTTTGATGTATCTAACATCCTCAAGGCCTGATATCATCCAAAGTGTTGGAGTTTGCTCAAGGTTTCAATCAAAGCCTAAGGAGTCCCACCTC
The DNA here is from genome assembly GCF_003086295.3 of Arachis hypogaea. Classification (NCBI taxonomy): domain Eukaryota; kingdom Viridiplantae; phylum Streptophyta; class Magnoliopsida; order Fabales; family Fabaceae; genus Arachis; species Arachis hypogaea. The sequence continues at coordinate 110,985,403 of NC_092048.1, forward strand.
TCAGCTGTCAAGAGGATCATCCGATATGTGCTTGGTACCATTGATTATGGTTTATGGTTTCCTAAGACTGATTCATTTCAATTAGTGGGTTTCTGTGATGCAGATTTTGTTGGGGATAGAATTGATAGAAGAAGCACAAGTGGCATGTGCTGCTTTCTTGGAAAATCTCTCATTGTTTGGTCTAGCAAAAAGCAAGCTACAGTAGCTCTTTCAACAGCCGAAGCTGAGTATATTGCAGCCTCTTCTTGTTGTTCTCAATTATTATGGCTGAAAACTCAACTAGCTAACTATAAACTGAATGTCTCAAATATTCCATTATTTTGTGACAACATGAGTGCTATTAATATTTCTAAAAACCCTGTTTTGCACTCAAGAACAAAGCACATTGAAGTTCGTTTTCATTCTATAATAGAACATGTGTAAAATAAAAATTTAGATATTCAGTTTGTTAATTCTGAAGGTCAGCTAGCTGATATATTCACCAAACCATTGATAGAGGAGATGTTCTGCAAGTTGAGAACTGAACTGGGCTTTCTTATTTCATCCCTGTTTTCGTAATGTTTCTGATTATGAGATCTTTTATGTTTTATCTCATAAATCGCGGTGAAATTTTTTTGGCAGATGATGAGCAAACTTCTTTAAATCACCATGAAGCCAATGGATTCAAATCTGAACACAATACATGATGGTCGTCTAGTGCTGAAGCAGTCTCTGCACTCATGGGCTTTTCTTTATTGAACACTTTGGGGCTTTTTCAATTTTTACTAAAAATGGGCTTTCAAATTTTTTTGGGGCTTATATTCATTTTCAACGTGTATCATTCTGTGACACTCTGGTTTTGTATGCACTGCTTTCAAAAATTCCCATCTCTTTTGCTTATTTACTTGTAAGGCATATGTATGCTTGTGTCAGTACCAAAAATGCATTACCATATCGCATGCTTCTTACAAAAATTTTTCAATATTACAATGTTGATTTTGGGGCTGAAATTGCAAAAGATTGTAACTCATATATCAAAGGGGGTGGTGCAGTAAAGAAAACAGCTCCTAGGCATCGCCAAACTGATGACAGCACTGATGTTCCCTCTGATTCCCCCTTCCACCTCCACTACAATCAAGGTCATGATACGCATTCTGAAGAATGTGCTTGAAGAATTCATAAATCTGACTGACCTTATTCTCCATCATGGTGCTGAGCACAAAAGGAACCAAGTTTTGGAGGAAAATACTCTCAAAAAGACCAAAGGAAGGATTCACATTCTGCGGAACTTTGTGGAGGATGTTGAGGTTAGCCTCACCACATCTGACAATGAGGGGGAGGACGATGGAACCTCTGATGAATCCAACTCTGATGCCTAGCTCATTTTATCTCATCTGTGATTATGACTTAGTTTCCTTTTGAACTTGTTAAATATTTTGGATGACTGTAAAGACTTTAACTACTCTGCTACTTAAACTATATGCACCAGCCACTAATAAATTTTGTGTAGGTTATTTTTTCGTTTCCTCCATTTATGACAAAAGGGGGAGAAAAGAAAAGGAATGTTAGTTTTGGCTTAGGGATTAATAGTAATAGTTAAGAACAATGATATGATTTGTGGTGCTATGATTTGCTGTGAATTGTCCTGTGTTGAGATTAGTGTTAATTGCTCTGTTCTTTCATTACTGTGATATACTGTTTGGAAATATTGGTCTTGGCTGTTTTTAAGTTTTGCCCAGGTTAAGAAGTAAGCCATGATCAAGGGGGAGTAATGCTAACAGTGAGGGGGAGCAACTCACAATCCAAATGTCATCAAAGGGAAGTGTTCTTAACACTTTCAAATTAGTCTTTAATTTCCCTATTTTATCATGTTTGTCATCAAGGGGGAGATTGTTGAGCCTAGTTTAATTTTGGGTTAATTATGATGACAAACATTTAATTGGGTTGAAAGCCCAATATGGTTTAATGGGTGTTTTATTGTAGCAAGCCCAAGTATACTAGTTTATGCTGCAACAGCCCATCATAGCAAATAGAAAAACAGCTCACATTGTTCCTTAGTGCAGTAAACAAGTCCAACAATTCCTCATAGCACCGTTCAGCAACATTAAATGATTATGTATATATTTGCTAAAAAAGAAATATGAGGACAGCTGTATCATGCAAGGACAAGTGTGGCTCTGTAAAAGCAAGCAAGGACACAAAGGGCACACACACTAACCCAAGGACATCAGCAAAGCACTGCTGTGGATTGTGGTTATACAAAACACAAACTTGCATAGAGCTGCAGCAAAGAAATGGAGGAGAATGGAAAAGAGGAACATGCCAAGGAAGAAAGAAACACCAAGGACAGCAGAGGTAGTGGTGGAGCTCCTCGGACAGCAGGGGAGGTGGAGCAGGATGAAGAAAGGACTGCATGCCATCAAGGACCAGTCCAACGGGCAGCAAGGAAAAGCAAAGAGGATGAAGCTACCATGAAGCCAAGCTGAAGATATATAACAAGCCTCACTCCAACATTTCAGGTTAAGGAAGAGAGCACACACTTTCAGAGCACCTTCTCTAACACAGAGCTGAAATCTCTTTCTTCTACTCAAGCTTAATTCTGATTTATTGTTATGGCTGTCTTGCGTTATTTTCTGTTTTGAGAAAAGGCAATTATGTGAGGTTCAAAAGTCAAGAGAGAAAAGGCAAGAGTGATGCAAAAATAGCCACTGTTTGTTTTTCTGATGTAATTTGGGTTTATGAACTAGGATTAGTTCCCCTTGCCAAGTTGGGTTAGCACTTGGTGAGAATTGAATCTGTGTAGATTCCCCTTCCAAGTTGGGATAGCACTTTGGGGTTGCTAAGCTTTGGTGAAGAAAGCTTAGGGGTAGATACTAGTTGAATTAGGGAGTAATTCAATAGTATTGGTGTATGTAACCTAAGAATTATAGTGAAAATTCTACCATGGTTTATGGTGGAGACTGGATATAGGATTCATGGTACAAAGAATCCAAACCAGGATACATGCTGGCCTCTTTCTCCTCTTCTCTGCACTTTTAATTTTCTGCGTATGAGATAATTTCAAATAATCTCCTGCAACTCGAGCAACAGCAAAAACAGAGTTTGAAATTTTAAGTTTTAAGCCAACTTGATTCAACCCCCCTTCTCAAGTTCAACTAGAACCATCAATTACTTAACTACTTTGTCTACATGCTGAGCATTTTGATTGTTATAGATTAATCTTCTATTAGCCTCTTTCAAACTCAAGGTTATTTTTGGAGTAACTTTGAGTTTGAATCTGAACTTATCAAAGAAATCAATGGACTGGGACTTGGTAAATATATCAGCCACCTGACCCAAAATTTTATGTGAACTACTTGTAATTTTCTTTGATTTACACATTCTCTTACAAAATGTAAATCTAACTCAAAATATTTGTCCGGTTATGAAGTATAGAATTAGCAGCCAATAGAACAACACTAATATTATCACAAAACAGTGTTGGAGTGATAGAACATGTGACTCTCAGTTCTTGAAGCAAGTTTTGAATCCAAATTATCTCAGAATCTGCAGCTGCCAAGCCTCTATATTCTGCTTCCGTTGATGATCGACTGTAGGGGTGTACATAAAATAACTAATTATGGTTAACCAGTTAAAAACTCAACCACATTTTAGTTAACTAATTTAATAAAATAATTTTAAAAATTATATCTATATTATTAAAAAGTGGTTAACTAAAACTAAATTTTAAAAATCGATTTTTAATCGGTTAACTAAAATCAAAACAAAATTTTATGCAACTCTTGTGTTTAAATTGGTTAACCGATTTTTTTGTAAAAACCAATTTTTAACCGGTTAAAATTGGTTTTTACCGGTTAAAAACCGTTTTTAAATTTTTTTTTTGAAGAATTCAAATTTTCTATGTAAAAACTGAATTTTTTTAAAAAAATTGATTATTTTTCAAAACTAGTTTTTATTTTTATAACCGATTAAAAACCAATTTTGAATTTTCTAACCGATTAATAACCAATTTTATCATATAAAACCAATTTGGTTAATTAACCAAATTATATTTTTGACTAACCCAAAAACAAGTTTGATTTTTGGATTAAGCAAACCATGTACAGCCCTAAATTCGACTGACACTTGGTTGTTTTCGGCTAGACCAAGATACCAAATTTGAACCAATATAAACACAATATCTGTACGTTGAGCGCCTATCATCGATATCAGAACCCCAATCTGAATCAGAGAATGCAAACATTCTCAAATTAGTGCAAGCATGAAAAGACATAGTACAATTTATACTTCTTGCCAAATACCTTAGAATATGTTTTACACACTTCTAATGAGAAATCAATGGTCTATGCATATATTGACTTACTTTATTTACTGAATATGAAATTTTTGGTCTTGTTAAAGTTGCATATTGTAAAGAACCAACTATTGGTCTATATAGAAGGATTATCAAAGACATCATCACCATGTTTTGATAGTTTGATTGTAGTAAGTAGTAATCATAGAAGTTGGCACTCCCTTCACATCCAGCATTCCAGCCTTATGGAGAACATCTCTAATGTATTTACTTTGAGATATATGATAAGAATTAGAATATGTTTTTGTGACTTCAATGTCCAAAAAATAGCTAAATTCACCCAAATCTTTTAAAGAGAAACTACTATGTAACTAATCAATGGTGGATTGAATAGTTTTAGCATCATTTCCAGTTATTAAAATATCATCTACATAAACTAGAATGTAAGGAAGATTACAAGATTGTTTTACAAAAAGGATGGATCAGACCTTGTATTGAAGAATCCAAATGAAGATAGAGTGGAATGCAGCTTTATAGACCAAGCCGTTTGAGCCTATAGAGAGATTTATGAAGCTTACAAACCTTAGTAGTATCACCTGAATTAATGCCTGGAGGTTGTGACATTAAAACCAACTCATTCAAGAATGCATTGTTGAAATTACATTGTCTTATTATCCATTTATATGTCAATGCCATTGTTAATACTACCCTAATTGTTGTAGGCTTGATCACAGGGGCAAAGACTTGATCGAAGTCAATGCCATCTATTTGGTGATTGCTTTCAGCCACCAACCGAGCTTTATATTTCATAATATCACCATTCGGGTTGTGTTTGATGGAAAAAAATCCATCTACTACCTATGATTTTAGAATCAAGAGAAGGGGTCACAAGGAACCATATGTGAGATAGATGTTGGCACATTATGTCTAAGATTTTCAAGATCTGTCATAATAGCAGTATATAGTTTTGGCGTAGTAATACCAGCTTTTTTTTTGGGTAAAGTAGAAGAGGGTGAGTTATCTAGTTGTACTATCACCCCTCCAATAGGTATGCTTTCTTGATCAATATTACTATGTGGTGTGACTGGTGTCTGATTTTCAGGGGTGCTCATAAAAATGTTTAATAATTGCTAAATGATTTCTTCTACTCATCGTCCCTTTGTGAAACATCTTAATCTTGAACTGCTCCTTTGCACTTTTAGTAGTTGTTTCCTTGCAAATTGTAACTGCTTCCATTCCTTTTAATTCTTGTCTGTTGACCATGTAAAACACAAGGCATTATTTTTTTTACACTTGGAACTTGATCGACCTACGAAAATTTAAATAACTTTACTTTCCTTTTTTATTTGTCAAAATCTGACTTACTTAAGAGTTATTTTCACCAAATATGTCGTATTTCATCGACATCAAAAATTTGTCGAATATATTATTTTTGATATAACAAGAGAATTATTATATCTCTAAATATCTACTGACTTGAGCATTTGAATTTCTTTTGTAAGTACACCCCATCTATTTTTGGTTCGACACTAACAACTACCATTGAAGAGCTTACGACGAATAACTCTCCAGCTAAGTTATAGCTCTGAATCACCACTTCATTTTGACGATGAACCGTTGACAAACCCCAATTTGACGGTTTGTTTTGTATTGATTTTTGGGGATTTTATCACCTTTTACCCATATTTGTTCAAGAAATAGCATGGTTTTGTATATTCTCCTTTAATTGTGCTTGAATGTGAAAACATGCTTTTTAGGACTCAAAATAGCTAAATTTAATTCACCTTGATTCTATTAGATGCCTTGATATGTTTGTTAAGTGATTTAAGGTTTAGGAGGCAAAGATTGGATCAAGGGAATGAAGAAAGAAAGCATGAAAAGTTGGAGAACTCATGAAGAAATGGAAGAACCGGAAAGCTGTCAAGCCGACCTCTTTGCACTTAAATGACCATAACTTGAGCTACAGAGGTCCAATTGATGCGGTTCCAGTTGGGTTGGAAAGCTAACATCCGGGGCTTCGAAACGATATAAGATTTGCCATAGTTACATCGCGCATAGGGGCGCGCACGCGCACGGTACGCGAACGCGCCGATGGTGGCACATGACCCACTTAATGCAAACGTGGCCAGCGATTTTAGAAGCCTTGTGGGCCCAATCCAACTCATTTCTGATGCTATTTAAGCCAAGGATTGAAAGGGAATCAATATACTTTTACATACTTTTCATACTTTAGAAGTTAGTTACCATTAGTTTAGTTTTAGCTTAGTTTAGTAGTGAGAGTTAGTTTCTAGAGAGAGAAGCTCTCTCTCTTCTCTCTAGAATTAGGATTAGAATTAGGTTTAGTTTTTAGATCTAGGTTTTAATCTTTGCTTTCTTCCACTTCTATCTCTCAATTCTTTGTTGCTACATTCAATCTTCTTCTATTCCTTTGTTGTAATTTCCTTTATGTTGTTCTTATACTTTGTTGTAGATCTAGTATTGTTCCTTCTACATTCTTCCAATTCAATAAGAGGTAATTCATAATAAATGTGTCTTCTTTGCTTTTCTATTGTTGATCTCTTGTTTTTGTAGTTGTAGATTCCTTTAATTCTTGCATTTAATAATGTTTACTCCTCTTGCACTTTATGTGTTTGTTGAAATGTCTCTTTTAGTCTTAGTGTAGATTTTGTTCCTCTTGGCCTAGGTAGAGTAATTAGTGACACTTGAGTTATCTAATTCCTTTGTTGATTGATAATTGGAGAGATTGCTAATTGGTTTGGAGTGCACTAAAGCTAGTCTTTCCTTGGGAGTTGGCTAGGACTTGTGGCTCAAGTCAATTCATCCACTTGACTTTCCTTTAATTAGTAAGGGTTAACTAAGTGGTAGCAATGAACAATTCTCATCACAATTGAGAAGGATAACTAGGATAGGACTTCTAGTTCTCACACCTTACCAAGAGCCTTTTATAGTTGTTAGTTTATTTTCATTGCCATTTACTTTTCATGATTCTTATCCAAAACCCCAAAATAACTCATAACCAATAACAAGACACTTTATTGTAATTCCTAGGGAGAACGACCCGAGGTCCAATACTTCGGTTTATAAATTTTAGGGGTTTGTACTAGTGACAAACAACTTTTTGTATGAAAGGATTAGTGATTGGTTTAGAAACTATACTTGCAACGAGAATTCATTTGTGAAATTCTATACCATCAAAAATCCATTCGTCAAAATGGCGCCGTTGCCGGGGAATTGCAATGGTGTTATGTTATTGGTTATTGTATATATGTGAATAGTGTGAATATGTTTGCTTTTGTTAGCTCTTACTAGTTTTAGGATTTGATTTTCTTGCTTCTTATTTGATTTTATTTTCATTCTCCTCTTGCTATCATGAATTCTCACCTTGGCTATGAGTTTGGTTATCAACCTGTTGTAGGTGATGAGGACTATAATGGAGATGTGTATCAAGGATGGGACAATCAAATGTGGGAAGAGCCATATGCTTACGATCAATCCTCATGGCAACAACCCCCATCAATGCACTATGAGGAAGAGCCATTCTTTGATGCATATCAATCAAATGGCTATGGTGAATCTCCTTGTGATTTTCAAGAACCACCACCATATGCCTATGAGTCATATCCTCAACATGACCCTCAACCACACTCACAAGCCTATTTTCAACAAACACCTTCATATGACCCTAATCCATATCCATCCTACCAACAACCATATGAGCAATATGAACCGCATATAGAGCCACCACCATTCCAACATCAATATTTTCAAGAGCCACCTCCTCCACATTATTGCCAAGATGAACCACCTCCAATATATGAAAATTTTCAACCACAAGATGAATACTACTTTCCACCACAACCTCCCATGGAAGAATACTCATATCCATTGATCCAAGAGCCACATGATCCTAATCATATTATCCAAGAGGAACAAGAGTCAAGGGATCGTCTCAAGGAAGCATTGGATCAATTTCAAGCAACCATGGAGTGTGTTGTGCAACAAGTGGAAAGAGTGGAAATTATTGAACCACCACAACTCTACCAAGAAGAACCACCTTCCTACTATGAACCCTTCCCCCAAATTGATGAACCCTTCCATCCACCCCAACCTCCAATGGATGACATCCTTGATGTTCTTGTTCAAGGACAAGAGGAAATGAAAAGGGATGTGCAACAATTCACGGCCGCCTTGGATGAGGTGGTAAACCGGTTAGCATCCCAATGCTTGAACTCTCAAGGAACTCCCATGGTTACATGTGGGGAATCAAATGAAGAGCATAACATAAAAGAGAGATTGGTGGAGAATGAGGGAAGTTGCTTTGTATTGGAACAATTGGAGGAAGCTATGATTATTGAAGAAAGGGAAGAATTGGTTGAAGACTTAGGAGATGCGGAGCCTCCATGGGAATCTAGAATTGAAGAAAACCCCTCCAAGATGATTGAAATTGATGCTAGGAAGGAAAGTGCACACCTTTCAAGACATATTCCATATGAAGATTTGGATGGGATAGAGCAAGAAGTGAGTTCCCTTGGTGATGAAGATCAAGCATCAAACCTTAGTGGTGAAGAATCCTTTGAGCATGAAGAACCTTCTCCCAACGAGATGGAAAGCAATGTGGAGGTAAATTTTTCTTACCCTCCCATTTATGACTTGAGTAGGAGAAAAGGTTTATATAAAATTGTTGAACAAAGGATTATAATTGAGAAGTCTTGTGAAGAGGTGGAAATCCTTAGAAAAAGGAGGATGGGAATTGAATACGCTTTATCAAAACTCTTGGAGTTGTCTTTGCCTAGGTTGCCATCTACTCCTTCATTTGAGTGGGTGAAATTTATTTCTATTAGCTTTATTATCCCACTTGAATATGGTTTGCTTGAAACGGATGGCCAACTTAGGGAGCTTTGTGGGATGAAGCGTAAACGAAAAAGGTTTTGTGGTTGGCGTTACAAATCAAGGCTCATTATGGTTGATGCATCAAACATGAGATATAAAGGTTGGAGTAGTGCTCAAATAGATGGGTCTAGGAGGATTGTTGGCCACTATATAGAGAATTCACCTCACTCACCACCCGGTTGGACTAATAATGATGATCAACCTCAAGACGGGTGTGAAAACAAAGTGTGGGATCCCGGATTACAAGAAGAGGATCAACTTTGGGAGCCCCAAGCTTGTGAAGAACTCCATCAAGACTTGGCTCAATCCATGAAGAATCTTGGGGCACAATGGAGAACCAAGCATTGGTGGGAGTTCCAAGATGAATACAAGCACAAGCCACCTTGATGAGGAGCTCCCCATAAGTCCAACTTAAGGACAATAAACAAAAGTGCTAGGTGGGAGACAACCCACCATGGTAAAATCCTTTCATTTTCTCTTTTGTACATATTGATAGAATTAGTTTAATTTCATGTTTTGTTTAGATAGTTGAGTTTAATTGGTAGTTTAGTATGTTAAATAAGGTTTTAGGGTGTTTTGGTAGATGCTTGGAGGTTTAGAATGCTGAGATTGGTGCAAAAAAAAAAAAAAAAAAAAAAAAAAAACGGCCATCGGCGCGTTAGCACGCTGTGCGCGCGCGCGCACATTGCACTTCCGCAACTTCTGGTACAAAATCCAGAGAGTTGTGCGCGCGTTGTGCCAGCATTGTGCTGGGAGCACAAGCTCATCCACGCGTAAGCGCGCTGTGCGCGCGCACGCGGATCGTCCTTGCTGCATCCACGCGTGAGCGCGCTGTGCGCGCGCGCGCGGATTTGCACCCTGCTTTTCTCCTTCCTCCTTTCCCCTTCTTTCCTCTTCTCTTCTTCTTTCTTTCTAATTTTTTTTTCTTCTTCTTCCTTTCTTAGAAATTTTTTTCTTTTAATATAAATGAAAAAATTTTTTTAATAAAAAAAAAAAATAATAATAATATAATAATAAATAAATAAATAAATAAAATACTAAAAAAAAATTAAAAATATTTTGAAAAACAGAGCACCATCCACGCGTACGCGCACTACGTGCGTACGCGTGCATCAAGCGTCTTGGACCATCCACGCGAGTGCGCCATGCATGCGTACGCGTGGATTGAGAAGTTCCAACCTCCATACATTTTCCAGAGAGTTGTGCCTGCGCCGCGCCAACGTTGTGCCTCTGGCACAAACCCCACTTGCGTACACGTGCACATGACGCGTACGCGCCACTCTCGAAATACGCTAACAACGCGCGCGCGGCATGCGCGCGTGCGCGTGGATGCCCTTTCTTCCATCCATTTCTTTTCTTCTCCTCCTTCCATTTCTCCCTTTTTCCTTTCTTCTTCCCTCCTCCTACCCCTCATCCAACACTTCCAAACACCATTGACAACCATTTATTTTAGTTAACAAATTAGTTAGTTAGTTAGTTGATTGGTTAGTTTTAGTTTAGTTTTCATTTTATTTTCTCTCTTTTCATCATAAGTGTTGGAGTATTGACTTTGTTTACTATACATTGCTGCCCCTTGTTGCCTAAATGCTATTTTAGCCTGAATGTTTTTAGATAATCTTTGTTGGATTCTATGATTGAGGTTATATTTTGTTACTTGGTTTTGAGTTCTTCATGCTTACCTTTTGAAAAAATACCAAGTGATGAGAATTGTCTTCAAGCTTATAACTCTTTTGAATTGCATGTTGTAGCTAGCCACCATGTGATTTGGATCCTTTTCCCTCGAATTAGGCAACCTTTTGATGGATGATGTTGTGCATTTACCTTAATGCATTGTGTTCATGATTATATCCATCCATATGTTTGACTTGAATGCTTTCATGCTTCTCTAATGCTTGTCTTACCTTACAAGCTTACTTAAAGCATCTCAAGCACACTAGGATAAGTGAAGTGCATGCTTCTTTTGTGACATAGCTTTTATGCTAATGTGTATTCTAAACCACGCAATTTAGAATTCACACACCTAATATTTCTTAATGTCACACTAATTCACTCACCTCATTCTAGTGATTTACCTCATTCCAACAATGTATGCTTCCTTGCTTTTATATCTTCTCATCTTATGGTGTTTTATTTTTGTTTTTCATAACGCATGCACCACAAGCAACCATGGAGGCGGAAGAAAGAACACATAGCAATCCGGAGAGTCGTCGTACCCCCTTGCTCATCTTTGAGTGCACCGAGGACGGTGCAAACTTTTAAGTGTGGGGAGGTCGTCCGACCGATCGGCAATCTTGGGTGACAAATTTCTAACTCCGATACTTTTGCATTTCATTCTAGGATTTTAGGATTTTCACTTGCATTTTCTTATTTTTGCATATGTATACACAATAAGCTTAGTCAAAATAATGAAATTTTTCAAGGATTTCTATCTATAGGGCACCTCAATTGATTTGAGTGAAAACTTTTCATAGAACTTGCTTGAATTATATATATTATGGATCATGTTTTGAGCTAAGAACACAAGCTTGTGAGACTTGAGCCTAATAGCGTGGTTACATCTTATAACCACTTATTTTTCCTTCTTGTGTGCATGATTCTCTTTCTATGATTGTAATCTTTGATTTGTTTGACTCTTTATGTCCATTATTTTGTGTATTCATGCATTTATATGATTGAGGCCATCATTTCATTAGCTCACTTACCCAAATGGCCTTACCTTTTATCTCCCATTGTTAGCCAACTTTGAGCCTACGCTTAACCCACTTATTCTTATTTTAGCACATTACAAGCCTTAAAGCGAAAAACAATAATTGTCCCTTAATTTGGATCTTTGATTAGCTTAGGCTAGTGTGTGTGAATATCATTCAAGTGTGGGAACCTTGGGACATTGGGTGAATAAAAGGGTGTTTTGTATTATTATTGTAAAAATTGGGAATTGGGTACATGCTCATGTATTGATTAAATGTATAGACCTTATGCATTGGTACTCTTGTATATAGTTTGAAAGAAAGAAAAAATGAGAAAAACAAAAAAATATATATGAAAAGTATAGAAAAAAATGGAAAAAGAAAGAAAACGAAAAAGAAAGAAATAAAAAGGGGACAAAATGCCCCAAGGTGAAGCTCAATAAGATCAATGCATATGAGTTGTGAAATGAAAAGAAAATGCATGAGTATGTGAAAAGGTGAAAAATGGGTAGCTAGATTAGAACTTAATTGTATAGGATGTCATAGGTTAGGTGGGAAGTTTAAGCTTATCAAAGATTCAAATTTCAAGCTCACTTGACCAAATATACATCCTACCTTGACCCTAGCCCCATTACAACCAATGAAAAGACCTCATGATACTTGTATGCATGCATGAAATAAATGTTGATTGTTAGAAGAAAAACAAATCTTGGAAAGCATGAAATAGAGGAGAATTGAGTGAATCAACCCTAGACACTTGAGTGAATAGAGTGTAAACACTACCGGTGAGGGTTTGATGCTCAATTACATGTTTTCACCTATGATCATCATTCTTCATGCAAGTTTGTAAAAATATTTAATAACTCAATTCAATTGTAGATTAGACTTGCTAGTCCTTAGCCCTTGTGCATATATGTTTCTTGGGAATTGATTTATTTTGACTAAGCACTTGCATTCATTTAGATAGTTGCATATAGGTAGATTGCACTTAGTTAGTTTCCATTGAATAAATGCCATACCCTTACTTCATTCTTGGTTTAAGCATGAGGACATGCTTGGTTTAAGTGTGGGGAGGTTGACAAACCCCAATTTGACGGTTTGTTTTGTATTGATTTTTGGGGATTTTATCACCTTTTACCCATATTTGTTCAAGAAATAGCATGATTTTTTATATTCTCCTTTAATTGTGCTTGAATGTGAAAACATGCTTTTTAGGATTCAAATTAGCTAAATTTAATTCACCTTGATTCTATTAGATGCCTTGATATGTTTGTTAAGTGATTTAAGGTTTAGGAGGTAAAGATTGGATCAAGGGAATGAAGAAAGAAAGCATGAAAAGTTGGAGAACTCATGAAGAAATGGAAGAACCGGAAAGCTGTCAAGCCGACCTCTTTGCACTTAAACGACCATAACTTGAGCTACAGAGGTCCAATTGATGCGGTTCCAGTTGGGTTGGAAAGCTAACATCCGGGGCTTCGAAACGATATAAGATTTGCCATAGTTGCATCGCGCATAGGGGCGCGCACGCGCACGGTACGCGGACGCGCCGATGGTGGCACATGACCCACTTAATGCAAACGTGGCCAGCGATTTTAGAAGCCTTGTGGGCCCAATCCAACTCATTTCTGATGCTATTTAAGCCAAGGATTGAAAGGGAATCAATATACTTTTACATACTTTTCATACTTTAGAAGTTAGTTACCATTAGTTTAGTTTTAGCTTAGTTTAGTAGTGAGAGTTAGTTTCTAGAGAGAGAAGCTCTCTCTCTTCTCTCTAGAATTAGGATTAGAATTAGGTTTAGTTTTTAGATCTAGGTTTTAATCTTTGCTTTCTTCCACTTCTATCTCTCAATTCTTTGTTGCTACATTCAATCTTCTTCTATTCCTTTGTTGTAATTTCCTTTATGTTGTTCTTATACTTTGTTGTAGATCTAGTATTGTTCCTTCTACATTCTTCCAATTCAATAAGAGGTAATTCATAATAAATGTGTCTTCTTTGCTTTTCTATTGTTGATCTCTTGTTTTTGTAGTTGTAGATTCCTTTAATTCTTGCATTTAATAATGTTTACTCCTCTTGCACTTTATGTGTTTGTTGAAATGTCTCTTTTAGTCTTAGTGTAGATTTTGTTCCTCTTGGCCTAGGTAGAGTAATTAGTGACACTTGAGTTATCTAATTCCTTTGTTGATTGATAATTGGAGAGATTGCTAATTGGTTTGGAGTGCACTAAAGCTAGTCTTTCCTTGGGAGTTGGCTAGGACTTGTGGCTCAAGTCAATTCATCCACTTGACTTTCCTTTAATTAGTAAGGGTTAACTAAGTGGTAGCAATGAACAATTCTCATCACAATTGAGAAGGATAACTAGGATAGGACTTCTAGTTCTCACACCTTACCAAGAGCCTTTTATAGTTGTTAGTTTATTTTCATTGCCATTTACTTTTCATGCTTATTATCCAAAACCCCAAAATAACTCATAACCAATAACAAGACACTTTATTGTAATTCCTAGGGAGAACGACCCGAGGTCCAATACTTCGGTTTATAAATTTTAGGGGTTTGTACTAGTGACAAACAACTTTTTGTATGAAAGGATTAGTGATTGGTTTAGAAACTATACTTGCAACGAGAATTCATTTGTGAAATTCTATACCATCAAAAATCCATTTGTCAACCATACCTTCTGATCCGTTAGCCTAAAACCGAGTCATAACAAGAATATCGGAATCAAGATTAGCACACAACTCCTTCGTAAATCTCTCTCCAAAGCCACTCAAGTCCCGAAATATCGGGCTACAATCAAATCAGTAACAAACAATGTAGATAATGGTCTTCTAATAATTCCATTATATACGAGTAATTCACTCAGTCACAGGTACGCGATACATTCAGTTTCACTCTGAATTACTTTACACTCTTACTTACTTGAGCGTTGGAGTCCCTTTGCAGGTGCCCAATGCCGCCTCCCAGTAAGAAGACAACGTTCCACCCTTCTGCTCCAAGGAAAGCCAGTCTTGGCTCTAACAGGACGAGTGTGAGATATATTTTCAAAATATGTGAAAAGTTATTTTGAAGAGTTACATCTCTTCATAGAGTTGTGACTTAATCAAAAGTTATGCCTGTTAAAAGGTTGCAACTATTTGAATAGTTATGTCTATTGAAAGGTTGCAACTATTTGAATAGTTATGTCTGTTGAAAGGTTGTAACTATTTGAAAAGTTGTGTCTGTTGAAAGGTTGTAACTATTTGAAAAGTTATGTCTGTTGAGTACGTAGCTGCATGTACTCCGTCTCTATAAATTTCCCTCATTTTATTTTTACCAGCATCCATCTCAACACTTTCTTTATGCGCAAAAGAAAGAATAGAGAATATTATTCTGTAAATTATCATTTAGTGTAAGGCTTGACTGTGTGAGTGCATAAACAAGTCAAGTGTTCTTCATTGTATCCTACAGAAAATTCGCCAGTAACCCATTTTGCACACCATTGTATATTGGTAGGGCGAATTAAGCCTAAAGGAAAGTGTGTGTAACACACGCCTTGAAGAATTGCGCTATTTGATTCACTATCCCATTCTCTCTTAACTCACAATCTTTAGGCTTAATTTTCACCAATAAAACAAAAAATGGTCACCGCATCAATTAAGGAGATGGCATCGGATTTTGTCAAGTTAGAAAGATTTAATGGTGAAAATTTCATACGATGGCAAAAGAAGATGCACTTCCTTCTCACAACACTAAAAGTGGCATATGTTCTTACCATACCAAAACCACCCGAAATTGAAGGGGAGGCTATTGCAGAAACACAAGCCAGGCAAAAATGGGACAACGATGACTATATATGCACCGGGCACATACTCAATGGCATGATTGATGCACTATTTGATGTCTACCAAAATGTTGCGAGCGCAAAATAATTATGGGACAAATTAGAGGCAAAATATATGGCCGAGGACGCAACAAGTAAGAAATTTCTTGTCACCCGCTTTAATAATTATAAGATGGTTGATGGTAGATCTGTTATGGAACAACTGCATGAAATTGAGCGTATTTTAAATAATTTTAAGCAACATAACATGCACATGGATGATACCATCATTGTATCTTCAATTATTGATAAACTCCCTCCATCATGGAAAGAATTCAAAAGAACTATGAAACATAGAAAGGATGATGTTTCTCTTGAGCAACTAAGTAATCACCTTCGTCTTGAAGAAGAGTATCGTAAACAAGACGATACTAAAAAGCAAAGTGCTCATGCTAATCTTTACGTAATGAAAGATGAAAAATCCAACAAGCCCAGCAAGAAGAGATACCGAGATTTTAATAAATCTCAAAGTAACAATGGTGATTTCAGAAAAAATAAAAAGAAAGGAAATTGTTTTCATTGTGGAAAAGTAGGACATTTTAAGAAAGAATGTCGTTTCTTATGGAAAAAGAAAGAAAAGAATGACACAGCAATAAAAGATAATCTTATTGCTGTAATTTCTGAGATCAACATAATTGAAGATATTGGATCATGGTGGATAGATTCTGGTGTAACTTGACATGTATGCGAGAATAGAGATTTTTTCAAGACATTCAAAGAAGAGAATGGGACTATTCTATACATGGAAAATGCATTAACTGTTCAAGTAATGGGCAAAGGAATGGTGGAACTTGAATTCACTTCTGGAAGAGTACTGACTCTTACTGATGTGAATTATGTACTCGAAGTCAGAAAAAATTTAGTTTCTGGTCCTCTACTTAACAAGTATGGGTTTAAGTCTGTATTTGAAGGAGACAAATTTATTCTGTCTAAGGGTGGAGTGTTTGTGGGTAAAGGATATCTATGTGAGAATATGTTTAAATTGAATATTGTAAATACTAATAATAATAATAATGTTTCTGTTTATATTGCTGAGTCCTTTGATTTATGGCATAATCGCTTAGGACATGTTAATTTTTATAAATTAAATGATATGATAAAATATGATCTTATTCCAAAATTAATTAAAAATTCAGATGTATGTACAACTTGTATGTTAACCAAGATAACAAGACTTCCTTTTCAAAAAGTATAAAGAAATTCAAAGTTATTAGAATTAATACATTCTGATGTATGTGATTTGCATGGTTGGCCTACTATAGGTGGAAAGAAATATTTTGTAACTTTATTGATGATTTCAGTAGATATTGTTACATATATTTGATGCATTCTAAAGATGAAGTCTTGGATAAATTTAAGATTTTTAAAACTGAAGTTGAATTACAACATGAAACCTGTATTAAGTGCTTAAGGTCTGACCGTGGAGGAGAATAT
Organism: Arachis hypogaea; assembly: GCF_003086295.3. Classification (NCBI taxonomy): domain Eukaryota; kingdom Viridiplantae; phylum Streptophyta; class Magnoliopsida; order Fabales; family Fabaceae; genus Arachis; species Arachis hypogaea. The sequence continues at coordinate 111,002,546 of NC_092048.1, forward strand.
TATAATCCTAGTTATTTTGAGTCCACTAGTATTATTCATCAAACCACTGCACCATATTTTTCACAACAGAATGGTATTGCTGAAAGAAAAAATAGGGTGCTGGAAGAAATGGTTAATGTTATGCTATCTTATTCTGGTCTAGCAAAAGGTTATTGGGGTGATTCTATGTTAACTGCATGTTATATTTTAAATAGAATTCCTAATAAAAGGAATAAAATAACTCCATATGAACTTTGGAAGAATAAAAAGCCTAATCTTAAATATCTTAAAGTTTGGGGCTGTAGAGCAATAGTAAAAGTTCTTGAACCTAAAAGAAAGAAATTAGGAGAAAGAGGTATAGAATGTATTTTTTTAGAATATGCTGAGAACAGTAAAGCTTATAGGTTTGTAGTTATTGAATCTAATGAATCATACTCTGTTAATACAGTTATTGAATCAAGAGATGCAATTTTCTTAGAGGATAGATTTAATTCAACTCCAAGACCTGAAAGTAAAATTCACTTAGAAATAGAAGAAAATGTAGAAAATAAGCCCGTTGAAAATATTGAACCTAGAAAAAGTAAAAGAATAAGAAAAGCAAAGACTTATGGACCAGATTTCTTTATGTTCCTTGTGGAAGGGACAGGAGAATCAATAGATAGCATTGCACCTATATGCCTTCATATAGAAGGTGATCCTGAGACCTATGAAGAGGCTATAAGGTCTCGAGATTCAGATTTTTGGAAAGAAGCAATACAAGATGAGATGGACTCAATAATGAGAAACAACACTTGGAAATTAGTGGATCTTCCTCGTGGGTCAAAAGCCATTGGTTCTAAATGGATTTTCAAAAAGAAAATGAAAGTAGATGGAACTGTTGATAAGTTTAAAGTATGTTTAGTTGCTAAGGGGTTTGCACAAAAAGAAGGAATTGATTACTTTGATACATATGTACCAGTAGCAAGAATTGCTACAATTAGAGTGCTTATAGCACTTGCTTCAATCTTTAATTTTGTCATTCACCAAATGGATGTTAAAACAGCTTTCTTAAATGGTGAACTAGACGAAGAGGTGTATATGAAGCAACCCGAAGGATTTATAGTTGCTGGTCAAGAAAATAAAGTGTGCAAATTAGTTAAGTCTTTATATGGACTGAAACAAGCCCCTAAGCAATGGCATAAAAAATTTGATGAAACTGTCCGTGCTAATGGATATAAAATAAATGAATCTGATAAATGTGTGTATAGTAAAGTTAAAAATGGTAAAGGTGTTATGATTTGTTTATATGTTGATGATATGCTTATTTTTTGTATTAATTTAGAAGAGGTAGAAAAAAACTAAACATTTTTTGTCTAGTAATTTTGATATGAAAGATATGGGAGCTGCAGATATAATTTTAGGAATTAAAATTGTTAGAGATGGTCATAATTTAGGATTATCTCAATCTCATTATAAAGAAAAATTATTAAAAAGGTTTGATGAGTTTGAAGGATATTCGGTGAGTACTCCTTTTAATCCAAGTATTAAATTAGTACCCAATACAGGTTCGTCTGTTTTACAAATTGAGTATGCAAAAATAATTAGATGCTTAATGTATGCTATGACTTGTACTAGACCAGATATAGCATATGCTGTAGGTCGCTTAAGTCGGTATACAAGCAATCCAAGTAAAGACCATTGGCATGCTTTCCGAAGAATATTAAAATATTTGAAAGGAACAATAAACTATACTTTGTTGTATAGTGGTGAACCTTCTATTTTAGAAGGATATACAGATGCCAGTTGTATAAGCTATACAGAGGATCATGCATCAACAAGTGGTTGGATCTTTACTCTTGGTGGGGGTACTGTTTCTTGGGGATCCAAGAAACAAATTTACATAACGGACTCTACCATGGCTGCAGAATTTGTTGCTTTGGCAGCAGCAAGCAAGGAAGCTGAATGGCTTAGAGATTTATTACATGAAATTTCAGTTTGGCCAAAACTAATGGCACAAATCTCTATACATTGTGATAGCCAAGCAACATTATCAAAGACTTATAGCCAAGTCTATAATGGAAAATCTAGGCACATTGGAGTAAGACATAGCTATATTAAAAACCTTATTGGTAATGGAGTTATATCTATAAATTTTATAAGGTCAGAACAAAATCTTGCAGATCTTTTGACGAAAAGATTGACAAGGGATTTGGTGTTTAAAACATCAAAAGGGATGGGACTAAAATCCGTATTTTAAATAATCACCAATGGTGGAAACCCAACTCACACTTGAGTAACATCAAGTCTTGAGTTCAATGCGGTAAAGTACACTATTAGAATAATTGCAAGTACTCATAATAATTTCTTTCATCCCAAAGTAAAAAGTACTTGGAACCATAATGGTATAAAGGAACAGGATGAGCTTTGCTCTTAATAGACCTATAGCAAGTATATTATTGCTGAAGTGTTTAATTATGAGATACTTTGATAGGGTCTACCTATATGAGTGTGAACTGAGGCTGGTTTTCAGAGTTAAGATTTTACTCTTAAAGCACTCACGAAAGGATACAAGACACAAGGCCTACTAAATGTGTCATATTAAATATAACATTTAAATGATACTGAAATTTTATGTGTCATCAGTGCACGCTTGTTCATATGAGTTAAATGGTTCAAAGCTTGTCTACCATTTTAAATTCGGATGAGTGAATACCACTGGTTACTAGGTAAAGGTTCAAATCGCAAGATACCTCTACTGAAAGCATAAAACTTCCAGAATAATAGGATTGAAAAGAAATTTTGAAAATGGTGGGAGATTGTGAGATATATTTTCAAAATATGTGAAAAGTTATTTTGAAGAGTTACATCTCTTCATAGAGTTGTGACTTAATCAAAATTTATGCCTGTTAAAAGGTTGCAACTATTTGAATAGTTATGTCTATTAAAAGGTTGCAAATATTTGAATAGTTATGTCTGTTGAAAGGTTGCAACTATTCAACTATTTGAATAGTTATGTCTGTTGAAAGGTTGTAACTATTTGAAAAGTTGTGTCTGTTGAGTATGTAGCTGCATGTACTCCATCTCTATAAATTTCCCTCATTTCATTTTTGCCAGCATCCATCTCAACACTTTCTTTATGCGCAAAAGAAAGAATAGAGAATATTATTCTGTAAATTATCATTTAGTGTAAGGCTTGATTGTGTGAGTGCATAAACAAGTCAAGTGTTCTTCATTGTATCCTACAGAAAATTCGCCAGTAACCTATTTTGCACACCATTGTATATTGGTGGGGGCGAATTAAGCCTAAAGAAAAGTGTGTGTAACACACGCCTTGAAGAATTGCGCTATTTGATTCACTATCCCCTTCTCTCTTAACTCACAACGAGTTATACCTTGGAGCATCCAAATCCACGCAGGAACATTTGGTGCCCACCGTGGGGCCAACGATTTCTCTAACCCCACAGCCTTTTACTCTATATATCTTTCTACTCTTTTTTGCAGGTCACGACGCATGGCGGACGAACATAGTCACGCTCCTTCGAGTATCAATCAAGCCGAAATCCTGGCAATCAATGAGACCCTCAAGGCAGAAAACTAAAGGATGGCCGAACTCCTATGCCAGATGGAGCATGACCGTAGTAAAGAAGGAGACAAGAATGCCGAGAACAAAGACAACAACGATGAACACACCTCAGAAACTAAACACGCCATCCCGAAAGCCACAAAAACAACTACCAAAAGAACCAACCCCTTCACAAAGGAAGTTATGAGCTTTAAAATGCCCAAAAAATTCACACTACCTTCAATCCTAAAACCCTACCAAGGAATAGGAGACCCAAATGTCCACGTCACCAAATTTCATGCCATGATGTTCATGAACAAAGAATCCGACTCGATCCTATGCCGAACCTTCCCAACCTTTCTGGATGGAGCTACCTTAATTTGGTTCTCCAACCTCCCTGAAGGTTCCATCTCAAACTTCGATGAGCTGGCCGACCAGTTCGTCAATCACTTCGCTGCATCCAAAATATACGTCCACAATTCTGATTACATGAGCACCATAAAACAAGGGTCGAACGAAAACCTGAAAGACTACATGACCAGGTTCGCCGAAGCAACCAACGAGATACCCAACCTAAATCCCGAAGTTCATCTCCACGCCCTAAAGAGTGGTCTCCGCCCATGAAAATTCCAAGAATCTATAGTTATAGCAAAACCAAAGACCCTGGCCGAGTTCCGAGAAAAAGCAACAACTCAGATCGAAATTGAAGAATTTTGAGCACTGCGGAGAGCGGAAAAACCTACTTCAAATAGGGAAGAGGAAAGACGAAACATGCACCCAAGCAGTAGAACAGACCAAAGATCGTTCAGACTAACACCCAAGTTTGACAGCTACACCCACCTTAATGCAAAGAGGGAGGACATTATAAAGGACATACTGCATTCAAAACTCATCAAACTCCCAAACAGGGCAAGTACATATCAGAACCAACTATTAAGAATGGCCGATGCCAACAGACGACCTTACTAAGATCCAGTTCACAACCGACGAAGGAAAATATACATACCTCGTCAACACACTAAGAAATGATGAACAAGATCAATTAGCCAAGCTATTAAGACAAAATGTCGATCTGTTCGCATAGACCCCAACAGACATGCCAGGAATAGATCCCAACATCATATGCCACAAGTTAGCCACCAACCCATCAGTCCGACCTGTAGCCCTGAAGAAACAACACCTCGGCACAGACAAGAGAGCAGCCTCTCTGGAAGAAACCCAAAAACTACTCAACTTTGGCTTCATCAAAGAACTCAGATACTCTACTTGGTTAGCCAACGTGGTAATGGTAAAAAAGAACAATGGTAAGTAGAGGATGTGTGTGGACTATACAAACCTTAACAATGCCTGTCCAAAGGACTCATACCCCCTCCCATGCATTGATAAACTTGTCGATAGTTCCTCTAGTTTTCAATGTTTAAGTTTCATGGATGCTTATTCTAGCTATAACCAAATCCTAACGCATGAGACTGACCAAGATAAAACTGCTTTTATTACTTACAATGGCAATTTCTGCTATAAGGTTATGCCGTTTGGACTAAAAAATGCAAGTGCTACTTACCAAAGACTTATGGACAAAATTTTCATAAATCAAATCGGCCGAAACATAGATGTCTATGTCAATGACATGGTGGCAAAATCAACACATACGGCAAACCATGTCAACGATCTAACAGAGATACTGCAACAACTTCGAAGGTACAACATGAAGCTCAACCCAGAAAAATGCGCCTTCGGAGTGCAGAGTGGAAAATTCCTCGGCTTCATGCTAACTTGGCGAGGTATTGAAGCAAATCCCCGACAAATGCCAGACAATCCTAAACATGAGGAGCCCAAAGACAGTCAAAGAAGTCCAACAACTGACTAGCCGACTTGCAGCATTGGCCAGGTTTCTACCCCGTATAGCCCACCAATCACATCATTTTTTCAAAACTCTAAGGAAATAAGAAGAGTTCCATTGGACCAAAGAATGCGAAACATCTTTCACCGAGCTCAAAGCCATACTTTTAGCACCTCCAATCCTCCAAACCCCAGAGGCTGGTAAACTACTTTATCTCTATTTATCTATTACTAACCATGCCATCAGTTCTGTCTTGATAACAAAAACAGGAAAGAAACAACATCCGATATACTTTGTCAGCAAAACCCTTCAAAACACCGAGGTCCGATACCCGAAGCTAGAAAAACTGGCTCTAGCTCTTGTCACAACAGCCAGACGCCTGCGACACTACTTCCAAAGCCATACCATTGTGGTCAGAACAGAACAACCCTTAAGACAAATACTGACGAAGCCTGAACTAGCAGGAAGGCTAATCAAATGGTCGATCGAGTTGTCAGAATACGACATCCAATATGAGTCCAGAGGAGCCATCAAATCGCAAGCACTATCCGACTTCATTGCAGAACTAACTTTAGATGAGAAAGATCCTAAAGACAACATATGGACACTATATGTCAACGGAGCCTCAAACAGCAAGGGTTCTGGAGCAGGAATACTCCTCAAGGACGAACACGGAATAGCAATAGAACAATCCCTGCAATTTACTTTCCATGCACGTAATAACCAAGCAGAGTATGAAGCTCTAATAGCAGGACTGCGACTGGCTCACACAATGGGCATCACACAGCTGAATGTGAAATGCGATTCCCTCCTTGTGGTACAACAGGTAACAGTTAACTTCCAGGTAAAAGATACATTACTAGAAAAATACAATACCATTTTCAACAACCTCGTCAACAATTTTCAAAAATTCCATATATCCCACACACCCCGCGAACAAAATGATAGGGCTGACATCCTTTCAAAATTAGCAACAACAAGAAGTCAAAGTACAACACCTATATTATCTCAACTAACACTCAACGAACCTAGTGTTATGCTAACAACAATTTCGAGCATTTCGCGGAAAGATGACTGGAGATCACCTTTCATAACCTATTTGCAAACAGGTAGCATACCAAGCAATGTTCAAAACCAAAGAAAGTTCAAAAGACAAGCAAGTTTCTACACAATACTCGGAACCGAACTATACAAAAGAGGATTTACAAGACCTCTCCTAAGATGCCTAAACACGGCAGAAGCCAAGCTAGCAATAGACGAAGTTCACGAAGGCGTCTGTGGAACGCACATTGGCAGCCGAAGTCTAGCCGCCAAAATCCTCCGATCCGGCTACTACTGGCCGATGTTACAACAAGACTGCATGAACAAAGTCAAACACTACGATCACTGCCAACGCGATGCGCAAATCATTCACAACCCAGCCGACCAATTACATACATCCGAGATATGCTGGCCATTCAACAAATGGGGGCTAGATATCATCGGACCGTTTCCACCCGCTCCAGGCCAGGTTAAATTTTTAATTGTCGCCAGTGATTATTTTACAAAATGGATAGAGGCAACACCATTGGCAAAAATCACTTCCAAAAAAATAATTTTTTTTGTATGAAAAAGCATACTATGCCGATTCGGTATTCCTCAATTCATTATTACTGATAACGGTAGACAATTTATAGATCAAAAGTTCACAACTTTCTTACAAAATTTTAAAATAGTTCAACAATTCTCTTCTCTCGAACACCCACAAACTAACGGTTTAGCCGAAGCTAGCAATAAGATCATTTTACATGGCCTTAAAAAGAAGCTTGAAGACTCAAAAGGAGAATGGGCTGAGCTTATTCCTGAAGTACTATGGAGCTATAACACAACTAAGCAATCATCAACAAGGGAAACCCCCTTTAGGCTCGTCTACGGATGTGATGCCATGATACCCGTCGAGGTATCTCTACAAAACACCAGAACTACAAACGTCAACAAAAGCGACCACATCAAAAACAGAAGGACCGAGCTTGACCTCATCGAAGAAAATCGAGACAAATCAGCACTACATCAATTAGTTGCTAAACGAGCTATAACTCGGAAATACAATAAGAAGCTCAAACCGAGGACATTCTCAGAAGAAGACCTCGTTCTCAGAAGGATAGAAGATATACGTAAACCACAAGGGCACGGCAAACTAAGCACCACTTGGGACTACCCATTCCGGATCCAAAAAGTGATCGGTAAAGGAGCATACAAAATACAAAAGCTTGATGGAACAATCCTACCAAACACTTGGAATACATCTTCTTTAAAAATGTATTTCAGCTAGTCTATAAGTCGGACATGGTAATGCACTCTTTTTTCTACTACCAGATTTTATCCCTAAGGAGGGTTTTGTTGGAGAGGTTTTAATGAGGCACACCACCCCGTAATTCATTCGTTCATTATCTTATACTACAAACAGTACTCACAGTATATATTTCGTTTCGCAATTTTCCAAATACTACCAAAAACACAAAGACTAAATCAAACAGTACGAAATATTCGACAAACACTTCGCCAAAAGACCTAACACGTCACAGATATGAACAAACTATTGAAAACTTATAGCAAAACAAATCCTCATACGAGGAAATATCATACCAACTTGTTCAAAGAAAGTCAAACATGTTCTGAAAACGCACAGAACCAAAATGCAAATTGTTTAAAAGTACAAAAACAGACAAACTATGAAACCAAATTAATCTATTACAAACTAAGCACCAGGATTCTTGCCTTCACCCTTAACACCATCATCATCCTCCACCAACTTGTCCCCAACAACCACTTTGCAGGAATCTATCATCGATAAATCAGCAGCAGGCGCCAGAAACTTTGCTTGCTCAACAGCTCTCTAGAAACCAGCAGCGAACATTTCAATCCCATGATCCTCTTTCTCAGTCTCAAGCTATTTCTTCTCAACACCAAGGACAATCAGCCTAGCCTCCAAGGCTGTCTTCTCCTCGCCGATCTTTTTTCCAGCATCCTTAGCAGCCGTCAACTTCTCCTGCAAAGAATCAACCATATCCAAAGCCGTACGAAGCTTGTTTCCCTTCTCCAAGTTATCTCGCATCAGCTAATCAACAACATCCCTATCAAACGAATCTCTTGCATGCTTCAACTCTTGGGTTCGGCCAATAAACATCAGCCGAACTCCCATCACCTACAATAAACAAAGATAACAAGTAAAAACCTACACAAGCAAACACTACTAAGAAAAAGCCACGTAAACTTGTTATACTTGCAGATACTGACAAACTCCAATATCACCAATCTCCTGAACAAGTCTAACATCGGCCGGATTTTGACAATGCTCATCCGCCACCATACTCAACGGGAAATGCTCACTCCAAAGGGAAGTCAAATCTTCATCCCCGCGATAACCATGAAGCGCCCTTTGGTTCTCGGTAAAACGCTTGACCACCTCAAGATCAATCTCTTTTCCTCCAAGCTTATCCTCGGCCACACCCACAGGCCTATCCTTCTTTACCTCACCCCTTTTCCTTTTAACTCTAACCTTCTTCGGAGATGGCTGATTAACTTCAGTACCTTTCTCCGCCATAATATGACTAGTGGAACCTTGCCTTTTAACATTCTTCGTTCGAAAATACGCTCGCAAGCTGCTTGAGGTCAAATTTGGAGCCTTTTCAACTATAAGCAAAATAAACAGGAAACGAATAAACAACCATCACCAAACCACACAAAAATAAGTTACACAAAACAAATACCTATATATCTAGCCAAGGCATCTTTATCCATTTCCAACTCTAGGAGTTCAACAACCAACAACAAACCCGAAGATGAAATATGATTAACCAAAAACTCCACAACCATCTCATTTCTATATTCCATCCCCTCCATACCTAATATCTTCCTAGGCCTCGGAACCCAGAACAACGGGAACCTCTCCAAAAAGCACTCATCTACAAACCATGGAAATTCACCTTCAGCAACACCAATCTTCAAAAACATAGACTTAACCCCTTTATACGAAGAACTATATAGGCTAAAAATAGCACGACCTGAAACACTAGCAAGGTTCAACCAACAACCACGCCTAACCCCTTTACACTGAAACAGAGCAAAGAAGACTTCCAAGGATGGCTCAATTTCTAAATATCCCATCAGAATCTGAAAAGCCCTAATGAACGCATAGGAATTATGGTGCAGCTGTGATGGTGCACACTTAAGCTGCATAAGTATGCCACACTAGAATTCAGAAAAGGGAAATTTAACACCCAAATCCACAAAAATGCAACTGTACATGAAGAAAAACTTAAACCCTTCCCCACGGTGAAAGACACAATCATCGGCACTACACGGCACGAACCTAAGCTTAATATCACTACCTTCTCTAACCCACGAAGACACTAACCCTAACTGCGACATACTTTGCTCATCGTCAAATACAGAAGCATACCCCTTCACCGAATTTGCCACCTCAGAAAAAGGACTCACAGGATTCCAAACCCAGACATCCTCCACGAGTTTAACTTCTGTCTTACCACTCACAGCTGTCCCTATCTCAACCTTTTTTCCCTTATCCATTCCGAAAATAAACAAGCACACAGAAAATAAAGAACAGGGGGGAAAGGAATAACTAACCTTTTTTACTCATCTTCCGGAAACACAAGCGAAAAAAGAAAAGCAAGTCCCAAAACCAGATAATCAAACAATCCAAACAAAAAACCACCCACCAGCCCACTACCCCATACCTTCTGCAAACGATATGCATTCAAGAACAATCCCTAGCCATCGATCGTAAAACCCAAAAAGCAAATCAGCAGCTAGATCTCACCGCCGTTACAATACCCAACACGCGTTAAAAGCAAATATCTTTTCCAACATTTCTCTTTCCTCCCTAAGAGGCGCACGAAAGTTATTAGCACGAAAATTCAAAAGAATAACCTCCTCCCACTTTTCGAAGCCGACAATAAACAAGTTAACCTTGGGGGCTCCGAGCTATAACTCGGCACACTTAAATCACCACACTCCAAAGTCGCCAACAAACGAAAGCAACCCACTTCAGATCCTGGTTCCGAGTTATAACACTTGAAAAAAGATTAACATGTTTATATCTCGACTCCCGAAACAGGTCAACCTTGGGGGTTATGATCCGTTAGCCTAAAATCGAGTCATAACAAGAATCTCGGAATCAAGAACAGCACACAACTCCTCCCAAATCTCTCTCCAAAGCCACTCAAGTCCCGAAATATCGGGCTACAGTCAAATCAGTAACAAACAATGTAGATAACGGTCTTCTAATAATTCCATTACATACGAGTGATTCACTCAGTCACAGGTACACAATACATTCAGTTTCACTCTGAATTACTTTACACTCTTACTTACTTGAGTGTTGGAGTCCCTTTGCAGGTGCCCAACGCCGCCCTCCCAGTAAACAGACAACGTTCCACCCTTCTACTCCAAGGAAAGCCGGTCTCGGCTCCAACAGGACAAGTTATACCTCGGATCATCCAGATCCACGCAGGAACACCTTCAATGAGTTATACATTGGAGAAATATTTTGACACTCAAAGTGTACCTCATTTATTGAAAAAATAGTAAGCTCAACTAGAGCTGGATGAGTTAAACAAAAAGCATAATCACACAAAAATATATATTAACTCAAGTGATGGGAAATCATCATCATCATCATCATCATCATCATCATCATCATCATTATTTACTACAATATTTTTTGCCTAAGGTAATCTTTACTCGAAACAACATTTAACAAAAGTTGCCTCAAATAGGCAAAGGCAATATTTTCGACGAGTTACCTTTGAACAGGACAAAGATAACAAAATTTTTTACAACCCAAAAATATAGTTGTCTTTGATATCTAAAACTATATTTATAAAATATTGCAATATAAAAAAACTAAGACAATATTTTTAAATAGAAATATAACATTTTATAAGAGTTGATAAAAAATTTTAACAAATAAAATTTATAAAAAGTTGCCTAAAATTGTTCATAGTTAAAAATTTTAGAGAAAAATTTTTAATCATATTCTCACCTCTTTTTTTCCTCCAAATAACTTAAAAAAAGAAAAAAAAATAAAAATAGATTTAGGTATCATCATCAGTTCATTTGAAACAATACCAGAAGCCCTAACCTACGCATCTCTTTTTTACTGTGCAGCTCCAATCAATGAACCTAACGGTGACAGCGCAACTCAACGCTCTTCTCCATCGCGCGGTATGCTTTTCCATGGCATTGTGCTCTCCTCCACGTGCGGTGCTCTTCTCCACGCACACTTCTCCACTGCGTGCGATGCACTCCTTGTTCTGTGCCGAACCACCACTCAAAACACCTCTTTTCTCATCCACTGTCGCCGAACCACCACCGGCGAGCAACCCTTCTCTCCCTTCTCTTCTCCTTCTTCCTCTTATTCTTTTTTCTTGTCTCCTCCTCTTCGCGAACCAAAGATGCAGAACCGTAGCAACTCCTGTGCTGCTGGCGAGTTCTAACGCATTCTGGTGACCACCCTTCTACCGCTCTATTGTTCTGGCGACACTACAGTGCAGCTGCATGCAAGCCTGCAACCTCCTCTCCTCCACCTTTTATTTCTCTGTTCTTCAATTTTTAGGTTTTTGGAAAAACTCATTTTGATCTTCTCTATTTTAATTCATTACGGTTTAGTTAGTTTTTAATTCTTACTCAGTAATTTCATTTAGTCAAACTAGTTTTTGCTAGTTAGGTTAATTTAGATTAAAATTAGAATTCTCTTATCCGCATTTATCTTAGTTCATAAGTAATTAAGCATGCTATTATGATTCTTGGGTCTAGAATTTTAATTTGTTTGGACTGGCTCGATTGATTTTCTATTAAACTTCAAGTTCTCCATGACTTGTCTACCGAGGTGCACTTCTCAATGTTGATTGTACTGATTCAGCAATTTGGTTCTCCATTTTTATTCTGGTATTTTTTTTCTTTTAATTTTTTCTTATTTTCAATGTAAATTACAGAATGATTAATGTAGCACCATACCACACAGAACTTTACGCATAAGTTCATAAATTAGAGGTAGTGGAGTATTATGACCTCTAAAAGAAAAATGCATACATAGGCATGTATGGAAAGAAGTTTTAACTAGGAGTCTTGAAGAAAAACTTGATGAAACAAACAGAAACGCATTGCATCGAAACGGCTAAGCGTAAAAAGGGATAGATAACAACGTATAGTAAAGATAATGTACATATATATACATGAAGTTCCAAAAAGATACAAGTAGTAAGCTCTTAACTCGACCTGCGAAGCAAAGACCGGTCAGAGTATAATTTTATATATATATATATATATATATATATATATATATATATATATATATATATATATATATATATATATATATATATATATAACCCCAAAATAGTTCCAAAAGATGGAATAAGATCCTGTTTCTCCAAGTCAACCTCTAAGAGGACAAAATAAAAATATACACAAGATGGAGAACCTATATACATATATACATATACAAGGTACAACACAAAACCCAAAAGTAGATCTTCGCTTCAGCAGAGCCTCCAACATGCTCAGCGAGGTGCCTCGCGTCCTGCATCTGAAAAACAACAATATATGTATGGAATGAGAATTGGGAGTTCTCAACATGGTAAAGGTGCCCGAATAGTTAATAAATAATGTCTCGAAAAGCCAGAGACATTCCAAAACTCCAACAATCCAAATTCATGTCCTAAAGTTTTCTCTAAACCAAACTCATGGTGACTATATCTAAGTGTTTCTAATCTAACTCTCCGTTTCTTTTCTCAGCAATCCTCCAACTTTAGGTGGAACAACCCTCAGTGCCTCCTCCACCTGTTAAAGGGATCTCTCAAAAACAAACATAGACAAAACAGATAAGAAAAACACAGATATAGATAGTAGTTTTGAGTTGAATCTTTTAGTCATTAAACTGGATCCTTAAAAATTGTATTTGAGCACGGTATTTATTATTTAATTTAAAAAAATAATCTAAAAGAATGTCAGTAGATAAAAACCTAAAACGGTATAAACATTCAAGATTATTTTAGATTTTTTTTTAAATTATTTTTTTTAAGATTTAGTGTTATGATTTAAAAAATTCAAGATAAAAAGGTCATAAATATAAGGATAAAAAATTAATTTAAAAAAAAGTAATGAATAAAAAGAGTTAATTCTCTGCCAATGAGTTATAACTCAAATAGCATAGTTTCTCCATACTCACCTAAAAAGTTGCCAGTTCGAGTCTCTCTATCTTTAATAAAAAAAAAGAGTTAATTCTCTCATGAGACTGAAACAAACTCTTAAAGTAAGCTTTTACCTCATTTGAGTTTAGGCAACAGGCTGGACTCTATTACCAGAGAGATATATTAAAACTTGGTTTGGTAAATCTCTTATCTTATGTTTATATTTATAATTTTTAAAAGGTATGGTATATTTAAAATTTTTTAATTTTTTTTAAAATTAATTTATATTTATTAAAATTAAAAAATATAATATAACTTTATATATTAATTAATATTTAAATTTAATTCTTATATTAATATCTATTATAATATTTTTAATTTTAAAAATTATTATCAAATATATTTGTTATCGTTTGAATTTATTAAATATAAATACTATAATTTTTAAAAATTTATTTTTAAAAAATTAATTTTTATAAATTATTTAAAAAATAAATAAAAACTTTATCAAACCAAACTTGAGCCGGTTTCATCACAACAAAGCAGTGCTAAGATATTATATTGTTGAGACAATATAAATAATAATTCAAAAACCAAATTGCATGTTGGACTTAACAAGTTGTGCTAAGAATGTATCAACAATATCAAGTTAACCACACTTTAATTTCATTCGTTCAACAGAACAGTAGCCCAAAATTAAACTTTCTACCTGTTTATTCAACCAATGAGTTAACGTAATGCTAGCTAGTAGAATGATTCACCAAAAAGAGAAATAAAAGATTATTGACCATCCCCTGATCAGAGATTAAATATAATAATAGTATAAAATTGAAAAAATATCAAATGAATTCCGGCGACAGGGAATTATTTAAAATTAATTAAAAAGGACCCCACCAGTCAACTGGAAGGCATGTAGTAGAAGTAGAATATTGAAAGAGGAGGGGCAAATGTGCAAATTTGTAAATATGTTATTTAATCATTCTTGTATATATAAGCATTGAAGCAGAGATGAATGGAACGTCATTGAAGAAAGTAACATAAGCTTGGATTATGTCTTGTTGTTCAACAAGTTACCAATATAATAATACACTGACAAAATAGCACCCCTCATCGTCATAATTTTGTTTTTATTTCGTTTCTATTTTTGTTCATTGTAACGACAAAACACAACTAGCTGCTTGTTCCTGTTTTTCATTTTTCAATTCAATGTCTTCTGGTCTGTATTCATTTGAAACCACTTTCCAAGCACATTCAAGCTCAGACATGGTCACTGCTGATGGAGGAGACCTTGCTTTTCTCACTGACCCTTTTCCTTTCTTCGAAAACAGCACTACTAATGATATTGGTCAACACTGTTCGAGCAACCAAAGCATGTTCGATGAGGCTCTTTCTTCTTCTTCTGTTGACCCTTTTTCATCTTGCTTCTTTTCTTTCTCTCCTCCAAGTACGCACTTAGAAAACCTTAGCCTTCAGGCCAACAACAAGAACAACCGTGTTGATCCCAATTTGGAGAGTGACTTTGCAAGTTTCTCATCGGGTTTTGATGTGACACAAGTAGTGAAGAGCGAGGAGTGCCAAATCGCTGTTGAATTTGATTATGGATATAATAATCATAATCACCAACACTTTTTTCCCCACAGTTATAGCGGTGCTGAGAATGTGGCAAAATACATGCAGAGGAGTTTCAGCAGCAACTCCTTTCATGGCAAACCTGGGAATTTTCTGTTCCAAAATAATCACTCTGACACACTAAACAACAATAATAATAATAACAACATGGAATCTCCAAGTTTTCAAAGACATGATATGAGTTCACCTGAAAACAGTGCCTTCAATGGACAAATGAGGAGGGTGTGCAGCACTGGAGATCTGCAGGTACAAATTAAATAATCAAAAACATATTTTATGCATTATTATTTCCTTTTGTAAGTTGATTAATTGTTTGACTGAAAAAATGATCATGTATCAGAAGTGTCAAAGGGAAGGATCATTGTTGGAGGAACCGAATTTCAAAGTAGGGCGTTATAGTGCTGAAGAAAGAAAAGAAAGAATATCAAAATATAGAGCCAAGAGAAGCCAGAGGAACTTCAACAAAACCATCAAGGTATGTATAATAATTAAGATGAATAATTAGAATAAAATATGGTATTAATATTAGTACTGACCAAACTATTTTGATAATCAATTTCAACCAAATTAGTTTAATAATTTATTGATAAAATAAAAATTAATTGAAAAAGAAAGAAAGAAATGTATAAGAAGATTTAAAAAAAAAAAATACTAATATAGAGTAAATATATAATTTTAATTATGCACATATATATTAAAATCTGTTATTAAAATTAGTTATTAATATAAAATATATATTGAAATATAACATATGTATTAAAAATAAATTAAATAATATATATATTTGTATCTAAATATATGATAATTAATTTTAGTATTATTTTTGAATAATTTAAAACAAATTCTATAATACTTATTGGTTGGTATCTAATTATCTTTTTTATTTTTTTAAATTGAATATTAATTTTTAATTTTTTTAATAGCAAGTTAGACCTCACTTTTTTTTTTTTGAAGCACCATAGTTTAATTTGTTGTGTGGGGTAACAGTATGCATGCCGAAAAACACTAGCCGACAATCGACCGCGCATACGTGGCAGATTCGCACGCAACGACGAGGAGCGCGACATTATTCCTATTCCAAATCACAACGCTCCATGTTCAGCCCGAGATGATGAAGACGAAGAAGTCGATTTCTGGGTAAACTACTATTTCTCTATCAAATTCCAACATGAATACATAAATCGCTTATTTGAACTTATCATATATTGTTATAATATTAGATTGAAGGGTTGCAGTTGCATGAAGAGCAGGAGGATGTAACAGTCAACGCTTATGGACCTAATCAGTTTCAGTACTTTCGTTTCTAACAGCAGAGTTCTGTTGTTGGTGGTAATTAAAGAAATTCATTTTTAAGAAACAGATAACAAAGTCAAAATATGTAGAATATGAGGTATTGATGAGGTCAAATATGAAGAAGTTGGGTACTTGGAGGAGGGAGCCCCTAGTTAGTTTATAGTTAAGTTATTCTTGGCCCCTATTTTCTCTCTGTTTTTCTTTTTTTTTCTTCCAGGTTATGATTGATTGTCGCCAATTAGAGTATAGATAATAAATAATAATATCACTTATCCCATAATCATGACATGATATAGTAAATATGCTTTTCTTTCTAGTAAGCCCTTACACCAAACTTATTATATATATATTTCATCCATTCGTCTTCAACTTATACCATATACCAAAATAAAAATTATGTGGTTCTAAATTTTATTTACACAACAACTTTTAACTTATCATTTGTCTCTTCTCTCTCAATTCGAACCCCCATGTGGAGTCTAGTAAGTAGGTACCCCGGTCACCGCAAACTCGATATTTAACAATTTTTTAGAGCAGAATGTGGCATAGCATTTTCTAGCTATGCAGCTACTCAGCTACCACAAATTGTCAACTTGGCTTAACTAACGAAAATCACAAGTTGTTCCTCACAACATGCCACTACATTTCATCTTCGGTGATTTTTTATTTTTTATTGCATTCAACCCAATTACCGCATAATCGCTTTTTTATATTGGAGTCAAAACGAATAATGATAATCGACTGTGAGATGTGCCGCAACATTCCTAGAACAGTTCAATGGTATAGGACTATAGGTTCAAATTGGCTCGTAAATCGTAATCTTCACAATTTGACTCTCAAAAAACATATGAAATAGCAAATGCGAAAATTTTTGTGCTTGCCTTTTTGGGGGAGAAAAAAAAAGGTTGATAAATAACTAAAATAGTAGTCTCTTTAATTTCAAAATAACAATTTAGTGCAGTGGGAATTGTATCTTCCAATCAAACACCAGTCAAACAAATTCCAAGGATATAAAGGTTAATTAGTTTATATTTTTACAATCTAGTGCCGTCAAATCTTCGGCCGTAATGATGACTTAGCACACAAGAATGATGGGTTTGCCAAAGTGCAAATTCAATTTCAATACCTCCTTCTAACTGATATATAAATTTTTCTCGCGAATTGGAAGTCAGAATGAAAATAAACATAATTTCAGCAGAAGTGGACTACTTATGATTAATTTCAGCTTCCCAACACAACTTTTCCTATTTTCTTGAAATACAACGTTCCTAAATTAATAATTAATCGTAGACTACGGAAAAAAAAAAGGATAATATTCTAACCTATCTTCTTGAAAGTGAAAACCTTTTCATTTAAAAAAAAAAAAGTAAAATATCTTTTTTGTCTCCAACATTTGGGGTAAATTTTATTTGTGTCCCTAACGTTCAAATCGTCCTATTTGTATTCCTAACGTTTATAAAAGTGATTCAATGTTATCCTGCCGTCGATTACACATCATGAGCGCTTTAATTTGAGTTTTAAAAATCTATTCTTAAAGTTAGAATACAAATGTTTGGGATAAAATCAATGATCTACTCTAAAAAATAGCTCATCAAATGTTGAAACTAATTCCTACAACATTTACATAATTCACTTTTCTAGAGACATAATTGAATCTAAATACAAATAGTGGGTATAATATTAAAATCGAACATATCCAAGTGAGACCTAATTGAAAATGAATACATCCAAGTGAAAATAATTAAAAAATATAATCTGATTTGTTAGTATAATTGATAGTAAGATAATATTGAACCATTTATAAAGTTTAGGATACAAATAAGACGATTTAAACGTTAGAGACACAAATAGAACTTACCCCAAATGTTGGAGACAAAAACGATACTTTACTCTTTAAAAAATGTAAACGGTAAACCAACGGTGAATGGAAATAATAGTAGGACTAGGCTTGGGCATTTCGGTGATGAGCCTGCAATACAGAATCATGGAAGGCAAAAGATTCTCTTTTATTAATAGAGAAAGTGAATTGCATAAAAGTTTATGAAAAGCAATATTTATATACTATACTATTGACATCCATATAAAAATATAATTATTATTAATTAATTATATATTTAAATTATTTTTAACTAACAAAATAAAATTACCACGTATTTGGTTATTAGAAAAATATTTGTGTCAAAATAATGCTTAGAGTAAAGTGACAATAAATTTTTTTACAATAGCAAACGATAGATACATTATATCCTTCTATTAATTTATCTAGTAAAACTTAATAGTGATACTTATATATACCGTTAATTACTGTTATGTGTTTATTTATGAAAAATTATCACATAAATAATAATTTTTAGAGCAAAACTTTACTTATTTTAGTAGGATTCGTGATAAATAAAAAACAGTTGATAAAAATTATATGAAAATTTAAAAAATAATAAAATATTTTACTATCCGAAACTACATCATTTCTATACACATATAATAACATCAGGATTCGCACCATTATACAATTTTATTTTGTTTCACACTATTTATTGACAGAAAAATATACATATCCACCGCCTATTATCGTAGAAAGCCTAATTGATATTTTTTTACTTTGAAAACAAATTAGTTCGATGATTTAATTGTCAATTTACTCTAATGTTTATTACGAAGGATATAGATATAGCGGAATTGTTTATTTATTGAGTTATGGTATACAAACAATTTGACGGACGAATTAATAAACTATTTACAGTTTGCCCTTTTTAAAAAAAAAATACAATTTGTCCAAGTGAATTACTTCTTAAAAATTTTTAATAAAAAATTGTAATTCACCCCACCTTTTCAGAAACTAAAAAAATTGCATCGACATTTTGTTAATTTTAAATTTATCCCTCGTATTTTCGATAAACACTAATAAACTATTTTTAAGAATTAGCTTCGATTTTCAAAAGCACAAAGTTGCATACTTTTGCTCTTCAGAGCATAAAGACGCAATTTAATGGCCAATTAAAAAAATGTGAAGCTATTTAGATGCCATACACTGGTATAAAGTGCGGTAACATGTGTTGAGCTGCCATTTTGGCAGCAATACTCACTCGCACATAATATATATATAATGTGAGAAATGGAAGGAAGTTCCACTCTGTACAGGATGCTATCACAACATCAGTTTATGCTGAAAATGAAAAAGAACATTTTGAAGACAGAGCAACACAGCAAACAGATACCAAGACCGTTTTGACAGATTCTCAGCTAAACAATGTCAATCATTTATATTTATATATGGTATAGTGCCAGACCAAAAGAGATGCTTCAATTTATAAAGCTCGTGCTGCTTCTCTAAAAATATATCCATTGTTGTTTATCACAGTTTATAATCTCCATAAGCTACCCTTTTTTTCATCAATAAATCTTCTACTAGGAATAACTCGACAAGAGCAGTTACTTTTCCAAATCAGTTACAGAAAATAAAATGTGTGCTAAAAACCAAGTTATAGTTGGATAACAAAGAATATTGCTCTAATACACAATGACTTAGACGTTGGAGTGCCTTTTCTATACCATCTGGTCCTAGAATTCTTCATAGTTAAATAATAATGAAGTAACTAGCTTCCTGTTATAATGAGAATGTAATTGAAAATAGAGGGAGACAATGCCTTTAATGGGGAGAGCAGTAAGAAAAGAATGCTTATAAAATTGATCTTAATTAAGCATCCATAATGATTCCAAACACCCACTTTTGACCAGCAAGAATGAATATCAAAAAACACTTCAACATCCTATCATTGCAGTGCTATAGATTATTAGATGATTTGCCTAGCCGTATTTACAGACAACGGAGAACGAATTTCATTCCCGTGAGATATAGGGGGAAATAATAAGTGCTTAGGAAAGTTGTCCAACAGGGACAGGGTTAGACCTTTTCTTTAGTCCAACAAAAGGCTTATGATTGGTACATCGAAGGTTCCATTGTTCGATAGAATATATTTCTAGCGATTTGATTGACGATAATCAAACACAAAATCGATATTTTATTGTTTTCTTCGCACGAATGCCATGGTGTGAGCCCTTAGTGGACAAGCCAAGTTACATAAAATATATGTGATCTGGCAGACAAGAAAAGAGCTCATGTTAATATGTTAATGTCGATGGAACTTTTGTCAGGGGTAAGACTGGAAATGCACCTTTTAGCTTCAGTGGGGAATCCCATGAGCACAAGATGGTCACCAAAAGTGGCTCAACTTCATCACACTCAGACTATGCCTAAGAATGGGAGTTATTGCTTCCACAAAGTGTTACTTCTTTCTTCTTTTTTCTTCCCTTAATGAGTTTTATTTTCCCTTTAATAGACATTAATGGTGACAAATGCATGTGTGTAATGTCTAATGTTTGCCTTGAAGGCTTTGAATTTGTGAAAGTCAATCATATGCCGGTGAGAAAAGATGAAATGTTTAACGATTGCTGAGGTAGGTTAGCTGACTTTTCTTTCACACGAGCATGGTGTAATGAGTAGCTCTTTATCTTGGAATGGGATTCATGATCAAATACAATTTGCACATAAGCCAAAAGCAAAGAGAATGTCCCAAAAGTAGTCAAATGCTAGATCTCCTTATTAGGTCTTTGCAAGGACAAGAGGTTCCTTCACCAACATCTAAAGTATCCACAAAAAGCAACCATCAATTCGTTTTCTCTCTCTAGTGTGCTTCTTGTGGGCCTCTTACCAAATATCTGACAGTGACATGATTAGTGATTTCCACTGTTCTCTGCCCTGTACATCTCTGAATTCGTACTCCACTATCAATTAGTTAATCAAAATTCAAAAGAACTGAGAAAAGTTGCAGGGGGAAAAAACAACAGAACGAGCACATGAGTAGTAATATGAAGTTTGTTAGCTCACACTATGCACGGATACTCTCAAGCCTCAACATAACACCGTTAAAATATAAATCATCCTAATTACTCCATAAGTATCTAGTACAAATTATCAAAGCAGAAGTGATCCAAGACACACCCAACCATCTAATTATTGAATAATTTGAACAAATTAAGTGAAATACACCGAGATGAACCAAAAAAAGGAAGACTTGAAATTTGCAATAGCATAAATCAGCATGTTGTACTCTATTTTAGAGGTACCTTGTGTTTTCTTACATGGTTGATTGGTGTCTGCGAACCACTTCACCTACTTTCTAGAGCAACAATCTGATTAGCCAGCCTGCATAATTATACGCAATTACGAATTAGGCAACACATTCAGAGAGCAGATCAGCACGAAATTTTCAAATATGAGATTAGAATTTTCTAACCCAAACAACAACAACAATAATAATAATAATATAGCAGTATGGGAAAGCCTATTTCTTGCAAATATTTTAGAAATATGAGGTGCAAGTGCAACTTTTACTCGAGTTTTTACTTTCGAAATATGCCCCAAAGGTGCATAGCTATTTCAACATAGGGCCTAGCTGTTTTGGGTGAGGATTAGACAAGATTAAAATTCAGCTTCTATTCTTCAGTCTTTCCTGACTGCTGCTTATGGTAGAACCTGAAATTCATTCTCAAATGAAACTCCATGACAAACTAAAAATTTGAGAAAAGCTAGATTAGTACATGTCATATGTATGTACACAAACAATTAAATTCAAGATGATCAAGCCAGTTGCATTCACATCCATGCACTGGAGCCATTTACACAGATGGTGCAACAACTGTTATGGAAGACCTAACTACCTGAATTGACTTTGTTTCCTTTGGGAAGAGATGCCAGATGAGTGCTATTGATATTCTGTGCTCCAACTAGTAGAAAAACCAGAAAAGGCCCCTTAGACTGCACATTTGTGAATTGAGGTCAAAGAGGGAAAGAAAGGAAAGGGAATAAATTGGAGAGTAAAATGAACTCTCCACTTTATTCATTGCGTCCCTCCCTTCATCTCTAAGATTGCAAATCACAAATGCACCTTAGGCACAGGGTAAGCAAGCTTTTCATTTCGCAACATAGACTAATGAAAAAACTGAAAAAAAAGGGGGGGGGGGGGGGGAAAGGGGGCAAATGATTTATATCTACATGTACTTTGTTACAGGGAGGGAGAACAGCATTATATTAACAGGTTGTAAACTCTATTGATCACTATCTTGCACAATACCCTGCTTGCTTCAGTTTGAACTATATCGTTTTTGAAATAACAAATGTCTCTTTGATGGATCCTTTGGCTTATTTTTTATCTGTGCTTGACGGTGTTATGCCCAGTACTGCATGCGGAAGAAAGTTGATCACCACAGATGTGTAGTTAACAAATTAAGGTTGTAAAGAACAACAAAATTCAACAACTCAAGATGGATTAACACGCAGTACACTTTAATGTAGCAGGCAAACAAAGAGAATAACAAACCTGTACTCCATGTACACTATCCCTTTTGCACCTGACAAGGTGCTCATTGATGTTTGAGAACGACGGGCACCATGAAGAGCTATTTCATCTGTATCTTCTTCTAGTTGTTCCGATCCAACAGCATCATCACCAGCATTCAATACCAGATAGATGGGCGTCAGTTGTTTTCCTTGGAAAAAATTTGAATCCAATTCTAAACAGAATGAAAATGGAGACCTTTGCAAGAAGTGCAAGTTGATCCTCAAGATGATAATAGCTCAAACGAAGCCCTTCATCAGATGGAGGCAAGCTTGTAATTACCTGTCAAGTATAATCAAAAGCTAAGCATATACCAACTAAAATCTTGGTAAAACACTTCCGATGGCCAAGATGAATTGCAATTGATATAGCATGGCAATTATGCAACACTTAATGAAACATTTTCTAAAAAATTGGGCAATTATGCAACATTTTCTAGGAGAATTGGAAAGAAAAAAAAGAACGAGCCCCTGTATTAATATTCAGACTTTGATTTTATATATAGTTTTGTTACCTACATTTACTTTTCACCAAACACGGCATAGCATAAACAAGCAATCAGATTGATAGGAGTCATGGCATAGTTAGACTTTGGCACGTTTAGAATGTGTAATGTGCTTTCTGTTAATTCAGTTAGGCTGTTAATTCTGTTAGGCTCCACTTCCCCCTTTCAGTTAGTCAGTTAGTTACTAGAAGGTACTGGAAGCTTCACTGCTCAGTCCAGCTCACTGCTCAGTCTCATTCCATATAAATAATCCTCCTCATCACCTTGTAACAGCAGCTTTGTAATTCAACTCTCAGTTCAATCAATGAGATCCCTTCTCTTCTCTGTTTTCTCTGTTGTCTTTCTCTATCCACTCTTCGTCTGATTCTTCTCCTTCAAGATCACCCTCTCTGGTCTGGTACCTTTCATGGTATCAGAGCATATGGTGCCATAACTTCCGCAAGATCCAAATCACAAGAACAAGAAAATCAAAGCCACACACAATGGCTCAGGGATTCATCGCAACACCAATTTCAATGAAGCTGGATGAGGACAACTTTCTGCAGTGGAAAGATCAAGCATTCTCGACAATTGAAGGAAATGATATGCTGAGTCACGTCACAGGAAAGGGAATTCCTCAACAGTATATAGTTATAGATGATGAAACGGATGCAGTGTTGAATCCACAATATCAACAGTGGAAAAGGCAGGATGCGTTACTCAAATCTTGGCTCTTAGCCTCAATGAGCAAGCCATTCACTACATGAATGGTTGGTTGCACCTACACGCATCAGGTGTGGAAGAGATTGGAGGATCATTTCGCTTCTCAGATCAAGGCAAAGGTAATGCAACTGAAGCACAAACTCAGCACATTTCAGATCGGAGCATCAGTGACAGTATGTGCTTTCGATTAAAGGTGCAATTGATGCACTAGTCTCTATTGGAGAGTCAATCAATGAGAGTGATCATGTAAATGCAATCCTGCATGGCCTCACTGAGTATTCCTATACACCTCTGTGCTAGCAAGAGCTCAAAGCATAACAGTGGCTGAGCTAGAGGCGTTATGACTTGCACATGAGAGCATGCTTTCTAGGTTCAGGAAGCCAGAACCGTTTGTCCAAGCCAACATTGCTCAATTTGGAAGAGGAAACTTCAGAGGCAGCTTTCGAGGAAGAGGAGGAAGGATGTTTAGAGGAGGCAGAGGTGCCTTCATTGTAGGAAGATTTGCTCAAGATCCCTCGATACAGGAACAGTTTCAAGCTGGTAGAGGTCAATTCAATAGAGGAGGAAGAGTGCACAACACAAGAGGTTATATGAATGACAGACCTCAGTGTCAAGTTTGCAACAAACTAGGCCATACAACAAGGACTTGCTGGTATAGGTACAGCGAAGATCCTTATGAAGGAGATTATGAAAATGGAGGATACAGTAATGAAAGTTACAGCAGTGGAAACAACCAGGCTTACAATAATGAAAGATACACTAGTAGAGATGGAAATAATTCTGGTACAGCAACCAGGTCTCTCAACAGATTTCTCAGCCTCATGCAAATTTTTGCAATGTCCTAGCAACACCTGCCACAGTTCAGGATCCAAGCTGATATTCTGATTCAGGGGCTACGCATCACATGATTCATAATGAGCAGAATCTGTTAGAGAAGGAGGAGTATTGTGGCAATGAACAAGTCATAGTTGGTAATGGAACAGATTTGCATATCCCTCAAACACATTTCAACCACATTGGAGCCAAAAGATCCGTCGCCATATTTCAGCGTCACAAGGTCAATTATACCATCAAACTTCAATATTCGTAGGTCCAAAAAGCCAAATAACATCATTTCGCAACATAAGGGTCAAGCATATCATCATATCCGATTATTTCAGGTCATAGGGATCCTTCATCACAATTCAATTTCGTAGAGCCACGCATCATTGTATCCGATTTTATCGGGTTATAGGGCCTAAGATCCTTCATCACAATCCAATTTTGCAGAGCCACATATTATCATCATTACAATTTTATCCAGTCATAGGGACTCATCCTTCATCACAAATTCACAATCCACAAGGCCACACATGTCATTACATTTCAATATGATTGGACAGAAAAAGCCAACTAAATAACCCTTCCACACTTTTTATTTTTTCTAGGATCATAAGCATCATGAACATTATTGCACAAATTTACCATCAACAAATCATTACACAACTTTTTCAAGGGAAAAAATCTTATCTAATCCACATAGTAAAAAAAATTCATCACAAAAAAATTGAAACAATTCTACGACAAATTCTTTTCCCAAATGACTCAAGCATACAAGGTGCAAGGTAGAATTGAAATAAATTCAAACTCCAGAGTCCCATCCAAATCATAAAAATGGAAGAGAAAATTGTGCATCCCAGAACTTCCAAATCCAAATGGCAAAACTCAGTTGCCCGTAATTCAATAACAGAAAAATAGTTGGGGAAATAAAGAGAAACCAACCTTTCCAAAACCAACTCATCCCCAAGATAATAAAAAGATAGCACCAATAATCGAAAGCAAACCTTTTTTCTTTTCTAAGATATGAATATATTCCATAAGAGCAACGATTTGCACAAATTTTGTAAAACACAAATTGACAATGAATTCAGTCATTCAATTATTTTCTGTTTATCCATAACATTTTTCAACAAAATAATTATCTCAATGTGTTTGGCAATCAATAAGAAAAACCATAATTAACTGAACTGTTCTGATAAATTTCAAAGCATGAACAAAAGCACATCAGAGAGGAAATACTATTTTGGAGTCAAGAGATCCATCACCACATTCCAACCACATTGGGGACGAGAAACCCTTCACCAAATTTTAAGGTCATAAGGTCAATTATACCATCAAACTTCAATATTCATGGGTCAAAAAAGGGAAAATAACATCATTTTGCAACATAAGGGTCAAGCATATTATCATATCCGATATATTCGGGTCATAGGGAATAAGATCCTTCGCCATAATTCGATTTCATAGGGCCACGCATCATGTATCCGATATTTTAGGGTCATAGGGACTATGATCCTTCATCACAATTCAATTCCATAGGACCACACATTATTGTATCCGATTTTCTTGAGACATAGGGACTAAGATACTTTGCCACAATTCAATTTCATAGAGCCACATTATCCGATTTTATCGGGTCATAGGGACTAAAATCTTTCATCACAATTCATAGGGACACATATATCGTTACATTTCAATATCATTGGACAGAAAAACCCAAGTATATTACCCTTCCACACATTTCAGTTTTCAAGGGTCACAAGAATCATGAAAACTATCGCACAATTTTACCGTCAACAATTCATTACACTACTTTTTCAAGGGACAAAATCTTATTTGATCCACATAGTAAAAAAATTCATTGCAAAAGAATTGAAACAATTCTGCAACTAAGTTTGTCCTGCTATAAAAGTCAATCATATATCATTCTGCAACAAATTCTTTTCCCAAATGGCTCAAACATACATTGTGCAAAGTAGAATTGAAATAAATTCAAAGTCCAGAGTCACATCCATCTCATAAAAAGAAGAGAGAAAAAACAGGACATCCCAGAACTATCAAATGGCAAAACTCAGTTGCCCGTAATTCAATAGCAGAAAAATAGTTTGGGAATTTAAGAAAAACCAACTTCTCCAAAACCAATTCATTCCCAAGATAATCAAAAACTAACATCACAATAAAAAAGCAAACCCTTTTTCTTTTCTCGGACTTGAATATATTCCATAACAGCAATGATTTGCACAAAAAAAACCATCTTTACAATGGACCCCGACGTTAAGTAGCAAAATGCAAAAGATTTGAACGGAAAAACATCTTTATAAAGAGAACCAACAAAAAAAAGGGAATGCTTTTTATTGCTGTATCAAAGTCCTGCAAGTGTTGAGCTAGACTCATACTTTCTATTGCTGTATCAAAGTCTTGGACAATTAGGCAGCTCGATGTCAACAATGCTTTCCTTCATGGTGACTTAACAGAGGAAGTCTACATGAAATAGCCTCCTGGCTATGAGCAAGGAGATCCCTCATTGGTGTGTAAGTTCACCAAAGCTCTCTATGGGTTGAAACAAGCCCCAAGAGAGATTGGCTTTGAGGCCACAAAGTCTAATATCTCAGTCTTCTTTCAGGAACTCAGTGGACTAAAGACCTATGTGCTTGTGTATGTTGATGATATCATAGTAACTGGGGAGTCTCCAGAGCTCGTGAAGGATGTCATAGCAAAAATGAATGATAAGTTTGCCTTGAAGGACATGGGAGACCTTCACTATTTTCTTGGAATTCAAGTAAACAAAACCTGTGATGGAGGGCTGGTGCTTACTCAACAAAAGTACATCAGTGAAGTCCTAAAGGAAGCTGGCATGGTGGGCTGTGCACCCTGTCACACTCCCTTGCCCTCCACAGTAAAGATCACAACTCTTGGAGGATCAAGCTTCTTTGATCCACAGCTGTACAGGTCAATCATTGGCAGCTTGCAATACTTAACAATAACCAGGCCTGAAATATGCTACAGAGTCAACAAACTGTCACAGTTTGTCCAAGCTCCCTTAGAGTCTCATTGGAAATTAGTCAAACGAGTACTAAGGTAACTCAGTGGGA
Source organism: Arachis hypogaea (assembly GCF_003086295.3). NCBI lineage: Eukaryota > Viridiplantae > Streptophyta > Magnoliopsida > Fabales > Fabaceae > Arachis > Arachis hypogaea. The sequence continues at coordinate 111,030,533 of NC_092048.1, forward strand.
CATCTAGCTATGGCTTGCATCTAAAACGGGAGACTTCCTTGGGGATAACTACAGTGACTCGGATTGGGTTGGAGACCCAGATGATGGGAAATCCACCAGTGGCTACTGTATTTTTCTTGGGGCAAATCTAATCTCCTAGACATCAAAAAAGCAGACAGTGGTAACTAGATCCAGCACTAAAGCTGAGTACAGGAGTATGGCAGAGACAGTAGCAGAGCTGACTTGGATAAAGACTATGATGAGGGAGCTGCTGCATCCTCCACCAGAAGCACCAATGCTATACTGTGATAACTTGAGTGCTGTCCTACTTACTGCTAATCCCATTCTGCACTCCAAGTCTAAGCATTTTGAAATAGACTTACATTTTGTTCGTGACCATGTTAATAGCAAGGCAATCCGGATCAGCGACATTCCAGGCTCAGTACAAATAGCAGACATTCTCACAAAGGCAGTACCCTCTGAGAGCTTTCTTCACTTTCGGGGCAAGTTGAGTGTTCACAATCAGCAGCAAATCACTGGTCCAAATGACAACAACTCGAGGTGATGATGATGCTAGGCGTCAACCAGTGTTTTAGCAGTCAAGTCAACAAAGGCATATAACTAGAGATGATGATAGGAGTCATGGCATAGTTAGATTTTGGCACATTTAGAATGTGTAATGTGCTTTCTGTTAATTCAGTTAGGCTGTTAATTCTGTTAGGCTCCACTTCCCCCTTTCAGTTAGTCAGTTAGTTACTAGAAGGTACTGGAAGCTTCACTGCTCAGTCCAGCTCACTGCTCAGTCTCATTCCATATAAATAATCCTCCTCATCACCTTGTAACAGCAACTTTGTAATTCAACTCTTAGTTCAATCAATGAGATCCCTTCTCTTCTCTGTTTTCTCTGTTCTCTTTCTCTATCCACTTTTCGTCTGATTCTTCTCCTTCAAGATCACCCTCTGTGGTCTGGTACCTTTCACAGATGATAGCAGATAACAATACACCACAAGGAAGCTTAATTTCATCCAAGTGTACTTCAGCATCGTACACCTTACTCATAGTTGTCAAGTATACTTCATGGATATAACCATTATAAAATAAATATATTATCAAAAGGAACTTTTGGGACATTCCAAATTATTATAAGTCAATTCTTAGAAAACTTGCATCCTAACAAACCAACATTGGAATAGAGTAAAACAATTGAGCAATCTTTCAAGAAAAATAACTACAACTGCAAAAAGTTGGGAACATAAAATTAAAAAGAAATTACCTTAAAGCTATAACCTTGATCAATTAAAAATTGTTATCTCTTAATTGAGTAATACATCTCCTGCAAATCCAAGCAATGAAAAAGGTACATTACACCACAATTCCTAATTCTATAAGTTTGTCATGATTCTTTGATTAAAAAATACAAAGCCCGGCATAAAACGAATGCTTACCTGGGTATCTGTTGACACAAGCGAATAAAAAAATGCGTCATACTCCTCTTTACCACCTGCCATCCTATCTTGAGGTTTTCCCTGATTTAATTGATTTATTTGAAAATAAAATTATCAGCCATTACATAGGCACACACAATAACTCATTGAAGACAAAATGACTATACAAAGGGCAGATAACTTCCTACTTTTCTCAACAACATTTTAAGTTTAAAATCTTCCATATGGTAGGTTCACGGGCAACGATTTTAAGTGGTGCTTGCAAATTATTCATAAAATACGTAATCATAGCTGCCCCAATAAGTTAAGTAATAATAGTATTACATGTGGAGGAAGTTCAGAAACTAACCTTTGCCCTGAGAATATACCCCCTAAACATTGGGCTTCTTGACGCCTTGAACCGGCATGAGAAGGGATTTGAATTATTAAATTTGCTTCAGGGATATCAATAGAGTTGTCACCCACCTGAAAATTTTAGAGAGGTGCTAGGATTAGATCATTGTATGTTATTCTGTACAATTAAAAAGGAAATCGCACATAATATATCAATAATATCAAACAGGCAGCATTGAGGCAGACAACTATAAAACATACTAGATCTTTTATAAAACCAATCAATACAACAAAACTTGCAAAAATACATCAGTTCGAACTTGACATTCATCAAGGTCGATAGGATGGACCTACCAACATATGCTTTGACATATCCAAGCAGAATAAAGCAGATAATTCTCAAAATGGAAGTATAGGAAAATGGGAAAAGACCTTGGAAAGGAAAATAGTGTTGACGTCTTTGCTAGTTTTGAAGGCTTGAAGAATTTTTGTCCGCTCGACATGGCTGCAGATAACACATCAGAATATAAGGTACCGTAGAAAGAGAACCACAAATTATATATATAGTAATAATATATGTCAACAGCACCTAGTAGCAGTATATATCATAGGCTTGTGGAGTTTCATGGCATACTCAGTGAGAGCAAAATTTATGTCTATTTAAGAATTCAAGCCAGAAGGATACAACCATAATTTAGCATGACAACCTCATCCATGAGGAGCAATCCCTATTCCCTATTTTTTATTTCTTCAATGATCTTGTCTGATTCTTCAGACAGTTTACCAGTAAAAGCAATCATATTATATGTTGTCACAACATTTCCAGCATTACCATGGAATCTCTCTTTGCTATCAGATGTTATTTGTTCATCACGGATAGTTGACCAAAGTTTAAACTAAAAAGGCCACTGATCTACAGAGACGGCATTTGTTGCCAAACAAAGGCAGCTCTTTTTTATCCGGCAAGCTGCAGAAACACCAACTAGGGACTTTCCAGCGCCACGTGGGAGAACTATTATACCAGATCTTGCTCTACCTGGGAGGAAGACAATAAAATTGCAGCCAGAAGTAATTTAATTTTCAATATGCACTTATGTTGCTGAAGTCATTCTAATCCAAACCCCATACAGCCACACCACAAGCCAATTATCTCTAAGCAGTTTTTTTAAACTAAAAACATAAACATACCAACTCATAAATTTCCATAAAATAAATAACCAAATATTTTCTTGGGTAAAAACTAATGCATATAGATTAAATATATACCTACTACAAATCATCCAAACGCCATACCACTAGCTCATTACATGAGGTTTCCAAGTGAGGAAGGACCATTGATAGGCTTGCACACTGCAAAAATATGTTCCAAGGTGTGTATGTTTCCTTTACTTCAATTTTTGTCATAATACACTGCATGGTTTAACAGTGGTCCCGAATATTGTAGTCTTCAAAATACACAGAAAGATGGAATATTATTTTTTATATCTCAAGTCAAACAACTCAAGAAGTCAGATCGATCAATTCTAAAAAACAACTGATGGGTGCTCATAGAGTTTAACATGTTAAGAGGAACTGTAAAGATTTTTTTATTTTTTATTTTTTAACTAGAGAGGAAATTTAAAGATACATGTGCATGCAAAATATATCAGCATTACCATTTCCAAACATTTTACTAAGGCTCTTCTCTTGATGTGGTCGAGGTTGTGCTTGAGGCTTTAGTTCCATGTCAATGTCTGGATTCACCTGCACCATTAAAACAGGGTAACTGCATGAGCAGCAGATAAACTAATTTAAAGTCCAAAGCCATAAAGTTGCAATGCTTGGCATATATAAACATATTGATTATGATCCAGAAAAATTATAATCACTGTATCATTTCTGAAGTCATACACCTCCAACATGGGATAATTTAATACATTTAGCAAGCACCGTTGCTTTACCATTTCAACCTACATACAAATATAATATATGATTTGAAGCAACTGCAACAATTCTATCCTGTTTTCTAATAACAATCTAACCAAATATTCAAATTAGCTTTCGTTACATTTGCAATGACAATCTCAACTTTCTTATAAGCACTGAACATGTGAAGGATTTTGACACCTCATATACTCAATTTTTGCCTTCTTATATTCAAAATAATCAATTTATTGCATTAATTTAGGACATGAATGACATATAATCTGGCACCATTATGTTCCAAGTCTTGCTATATGCAGTCAGGTTGAGAAAACAAATGGATTAAGGTGCTCAAAAAAGAAATATCACATTCCTTTTTACAGCTTGACCAATGTTACCTGAGAAGGATCAATTTCAAATGAATGAGCTTCTTTATCTTCAGCTACAGCTGCTACTTCTGCTTCATCGAACAACTCATCGTGAGTGCCTTCAATTTCACCTGCTGCTTTGCTGATTGTAAATCCATTCCCATTTGTACCCCACAAAAATAAAAATCAATACTGAATTTGAGTTTCACCTATATATGGGGAAGAGGAAGAAAAACAAATACACGAAGAAAGACATAATATACAATCATAGCAATTTTGGCAAACCAAAGTCACCCAAATATATTAAACAGAAAGAAAATCCGATCACGCACCTCAGAAACAATCCTTGCTCTAGATATAGTTTTATCCCTGAGCAATGTCTTCAAGACCTGCAAAAATTTGAAGTATGAACCGCATAAGATCTGAAAAAAGCATTTGCAGAAATTGCTTGCTAGGGGCATCCGACATTTCTACATGCCTCAGGAACAGGAGATTCAACAAAGTAGCTGTTCTTCTTAAGCACCGGCTTCACTTTGCCATAATTTGCAGTGGAATCATGTATAAACTTAATCATCTCTTTGGGAAGCTTGGTCTTGGACAACTTGGTCAAAACATTTATGATTGTTTCTGTTTCCGGACCTACTGAAACCGCGGCATACAAGGAGTGCGGAGTAAGGTTGTACTCATGCATTGACTCCGGTCTGTGCAGCACCAATCGTTTAACACAACATTGCATATTTGTACTGGAATCATCATCTTTTTATATATTCCAATAACAAGGAACCTGCAGACAGGTTCGGTGATGGCAATGAGAAAATCGTAAGCATGCTTGTACAAGGGAGAGGGCGATTTAGGTTATCTGGTTTCAACTCCAATTTGCTAAAATATTTGGTTCTACCATCTGATTCACGCCAAAAACCCCTCAACCCTAGAGTAGGGTTGCATGAAATTGAAAATTGGACGGTGAATGAAGATTACCGTCATCGTCAATGCTTTTTTCGCCATCTCCCTGTTTGAAACAATGTAAGCAAAACAGCAGAAGTTTGCGAGAATGAAAGAAACGAACTGATATCAGAGATGTAGGAGAGAATTAACGGCTTTCGCGGTTTTCTGTTTCTTGGAGGGTCGACCTTTTTCACCTGAGAATACCAAAACACTAAAAGAAGAGAAAAAGAAACGGTGTGATTACGGTGCATTTCAATGGAATTGGCGGCAGGATAAGAAAATCAGGAAAGCTAGAATGAAGGGTGAAAACTGAAAAGTGCCGTGTTCCATTAGATATCCTCCTTTTCTTGACAATGAACCAACTACAGTTACTAATGAAATAGCCAGAACGAAGACAGTAGAAACTAGAAACAAAACTGACAAATGACAATGAATTTTCCGACAGAAAATGTCTGCGTATTTAATATTTATACTATTGAATTTTGGCGGGGAAGACGGTGTTGGTCGCGCTCGTGTCCTACAAACGGGCCGATGACAACATGGGCCGGTCCGGCCCAAAAACACTAACTAATGCGAGGGGAGTATGAAGCTATCTGAAGATATCTTAATCCACTTATTCATTGCTATATTTCCTTCTTTCCAATAATGTCAGTTTAACAAATCAAATAAACTTTAGGTCTAAAATAACCAAATAGACTAAAGGCCAGTGACTTGTATAACAGCTGTCATGAGTATGAAGCTAAAACCATTATCAAACTTTCCACTTTTGGTCTTTCTTGGTATGATACAATGATTCTTACAAAAATTCAGAATAATAAAAAGGAATCTAACTGTTGTATGATCTTTATCCAAGAAAAAAGAAGGAATTCAATGCATATATAAATCAAAATCTATAGTCTGATTGGAGGATGCTTTGAACTTTATGAATATATACACTGGCATGTCATCATGTATGCTATGTTGGTTCTCTTTGTAACAGTATTTTTCAAAGTCAATCTGGTATAAGTTGGCACCTCGCAGATGCATTTCAACATCAATGTCAATCTAAGGGAGAGAAAAAGAGAAAGAAAAAGAGGACGTGTGATGTCTAAAGCATATCTATTAATAGATTATGTATGGTTTAATGCATGGACATATTTTTGGTGTCACCCATGCTATGCATATGTCTTTGCTTTCAAGAGGGTAATTTGTTAGCCACTGTATCAGAAAGTAGGGTATGCAATCCTTTTCAACTTAGCAATCCATAGAAACACCTCCAAGACAATGCCATGTGATCCTTTATCACTCATCAAAAATAATTTCAGTTGGAAATTGATTTGAAGATTCCCTACTTCCCTTAGCATCTATATATACCAAATTTCTTGGGGTTCTAAATTAACACAAGTCATTTGCATCCTCAAGTATCCTAACTCAAATACTTATTTCTCATACAAGTTCTTTGAAAAAACCACTATACAACATGGATTTCCGTATTCCAAGTATTAAAAGGGCAACAAAAACAATTTCCAAGGGAATTGATATACCAAAAGGCTACCTTGCAGTCTATGTTGGAGACAACATGAGGCGGTTCGTGATTCTGATATCATACTTGAACCAACCTTCATTTCAAGAATTGTTGAGTCAAGTTGAAGAAATATGGATATGATCATCCAATGAGTGGTCTCATAATTCCGTGCAATGAGGATGACTTTCTAAACATCGATTCTCACTTGAATGGGATGTAGATCATGTTATTAGGATGTAGATAAATTAGTTGAGACATATTTGTACAGAAGGCACTTCATTCTTTTTCTTATGGACACTTTCCATTTTGCTTTCATTCCTATGGAATTGTAAAAAAGATTTTCCGAATGAGAAAGTAGTTATGGCAAGATAGTATTGCAAATTAAAACACTTGTTGCTATTGTTATATCTCAATTCTCTAATGAACTAACTCGTTCAAATGAGATACTGAACAAGTGAATATAGACGATCAGTCGAACAAAAATGAATGGTTCTTGCAAAAATTAAGTTCCAAAGGAAAACTTATTATATATCTGTTTTAGAGAATGCTAGTATGCTCTTCTCCCTTCCACTCTTTCTGAATGTAGTGTTGTCTTCTAATTAAAATAATTCACTACACGTCCAAAAAAATAATAATAATTCACTCCTAGACTCTAATTGTTTTGATCAATTAATCATACAATTTGTTAATGTCCTACCCACAGCTAGCCATTTAGGCCATTGTCTTGGCTTGGAACCTATAAGACACCTTAAGTAGGTTTCCAAGCATTTATTGACAACCCATGTTGACCTTCCATTTGTGGATGATAAGTTCAACTCATCTTGAGGGTGGTCCCACCTTCCTTAAACTCATCCTAAAATTTTCTCTTGAATAATTTATCTCGAACAATTGAATTTAGAAAACCATGAAGTTGCACCACTTCTTTGGCAAACAAATCAACTACTTCCTTGACTGTGTAAAGGTATGCTAGACTAAAAAAATGAACATATTTAATCATCCTATTCACAACCACCAAAATAGTGTCTATTTCCAAAGCCAATGTAGTCCCCCAATGTAGTCCATAGATACATCAGACCAAACATTTATGGGAATTGGTAATGGTTATAACAGGCTAGCAAGTAACAATGTCTGGTGCTTATTCCTTCGGCAGACCTCACATTCTTTGATGTATTGCAGAATTTTTCTTTTCATCCCTTCCCAATACATCACTCCAGAAATTCTCTTGTAGGTCCGAAAGTATCCAAAATGTTCACCTACATTTGTATCATGAAATTCTTTGAAATAATTAGAAGACAAAGGAAGAATCTTTCCGTTCCTAATGATGAGACCATTTGCTCTCTCTCTTTTATCTTCTATTTCTTTTTTTGCATTAATTTTCTCAGGGCATTCAACAGTTTGGATATGATCATCTCAAGGGAGGTCTGAACAATTCCTTGCAGTGAAGATGTATTCCACCAACTCACATCTCCCTCGAGCTAAGACTGATGAAGAATCTTAGACTCTCTGAGACTAATTGACATAGATTAGCATACATGTTGTCATAATAGATTAGTATAGAGAATTGGAATGACAAATTCAAAGAGTGTGTAATGTTTTTTTTTTTTTTTTTTTTGTATAAACAAATTGACAATGAATTCAATCACTCAAATTGTTTTTTGTTTATCTATAACATCTTTCAATTATCTCGAAGCAATTAGCAGCCTATATATGCAAATTTACTTGCATGAGAAAAACTAGATTTGGCTTTTCTAATAAATTTCAAGCATGAGCAGAACACATCAAAGAAAGAAAACTCTATTTTGGAACCAAGTGATCTTTCACCATTTCAACTTCATATAGTCAACTATACCATCAAACTTCAATATTCATAGGTCCAAAAAGCCAAATAACATCATTTCGCTAACATAAGGGTCAAGCATATCATCATATCCGATTATTTCAGGTCATAGGGATCCTTCATCACAATTCAATTTCGTAGAGCCACACATCATTGTATCCGATTTTATCGGGTCATAGAGCCTAAGATCCTTCATCACAATCCAATTTTGCAGAGCCACATATTATCATCATTACAATTTTATCCAGTCATAGGGACTGATCCTTCATCACAAATTCACAATCCATAAGGCCACATATGTCATTACATTTCAATATGATTGGACAGACAAGCCAACTAAACAACCCCTTCCACACTTTTTATTTTTCTAGGATCATAAGCATCATGAACATTATTGCACAATTTTACCATCAACAAATCATTACACAACTTTTTCAAGGGAAAAAATCTTATCTAATCCACATAGTAAAAAAAATTCATCACAAAAGAATTGAAACAATTCTGCAACAAATTCTTTTCCCAAATGGCTCAAGCATACAAGGTGCAAGGTAGAATTGAAATAAATTCAAACTCCAGAGTCCCATCCAAATCATAAAAATGGAAGAGAAAATTGTGAATCCCAAAACTTCCAAATCCAAATGGCAAAATTCAGTTGCCCATAATTCAATAACAGAAAAATAGTTGGGGAAATAAAGAGAAACCAACCTTTCCAAAACCAACTCATCCCCAAGATAATGAAAAGATAGCACCAATAATCGAAAGCAAACCTTTTTTCTTTTCCAAGATATGAATATATTTCATAAGAGCAACGATTTGCACACAAAATTTTGTAAAACACAAATTGACAATGAATTCAGTCATTCAATTATTTTCTGTTTATCCATAACATTTTTCAACAAAATAATTATCTCAATGTGTTTGGCAATCAAAGCTACTTGCAATAAGAAAAACCATAATTAACTGAACTGTTGTGATAAATTTCAAAGCATGAACAAAAGCACATCAGAGAAAGGAAATACTATTTTGGAGTCAAGAGATCCATCACCACATTCCAACCACATTGGGGACGAGAAACCCTTCACCAAATTTTAAGGTCATAAGGTCAACTATACCATCAAACTTCAATATTCATGGGTCAAAAAAGGGAAAATAACATCATTTTGCAACATAAGGGTCAAGCATATTATCATATCCGATATATTCGGGTCATAGGGAATAAGATCCTTCGCCATAATTCGATTTCATAGGGCCACGCATCATGTATCCGATATTTTAGGGTCATAGGGACTATGATCCTTCATCACAATTCAATTCCATAGGACCACACATTATTGTATCCGATTTTCTTGAGACATAGGGACTAAGATACTTTGCCACAATCCAATTTCATAGAGCCACATTATCCGATTTTATCGGGTCATAGGGACTAAAATCTTTCATCACAATTCATAGGTTCAGGTCATACGGACTAAAATCCTTCATCACAATTCATAGGGACACATATATCGTTACATTTCAATATCATTGTACAGAAAAAGCCAAGTATATTACCCTTCCACACATTTCAGTTTTCAAGGGTCACAAGAATCATGAAAACTATCGCACAATTTTACTGTCACCAAATCATTACACTACTTTTTCAAGGTACAATCTTATTTGATCCACATAGTAAAAAAATTCGTTGCAAAAGAATTGAAACAATTCTGCAACTAAGTTTGTCCTGCTGTAAAAGTCAATCATATATCATTCTGCAACAATTTTTTTTCCCAAACGGCTCAAACATACATTGTGCAAAGTAGAATTTAAATAAATTCAAAGTCTAGAGTCACATCCATCTCATAAAAAGAAGAGAGAAAAAACAGGACATCCCAGAACTATCAAATGGCAAAACTCAATTGCCCGTAATTCAATAGCAGAAAATTGTTTAGGAATTTAAGAAAAACCAACTTTTCCAAAACCAATTCATTCCCAAGATAATCAAAAACTAACATCACAATAAAAAAGCAAACCCTTTTTCTTTTCTCGGACTTGAATATATTCCATAACAGCAATGATTTGCACAAAAAAAAAATCCATCTTTACAATGGACCCCGACGTTAAGTAGGAAAATGCAAAAGATTTGAACAGAACCAACAAAAAAAAGAAGGGGGGGGGATCCATCCCATTACCGAAACGTGCAGATAATAGAGTTTCTTCTCCCACCATTGTTGATTCATACGTTCTTAAAACCCTAATCAAGTAGATTTTGCAAAAGCACCAATTTCCCTCGTTTTCACCGTTGAAATTTTGTTGAACCGAGCCTCCGAGTTCACCCACAGTAGAGTGTTGATCCCATTATTCAAAGTAATAGCAGAGAAAGAAAGAACCCAACAATGGAGAAAGAATAGGGGAAAATAAAGAACAATAATACCACATAAAACCAACTTTAAGAGGAACATAAACCGCTTACTGAGAAATCACAACCAGCGTAGGAACTAGGTAGTATTGAGAAGAGAGTTTCGCATTCTTATATAGGGTGCCAATAGCGGTGTTTTACGCTTTAGTGGATCCTATGCATGTGTGTAGACCTTTAATAATTATAATTATAATTTTTTAATTCTGTGTAATCTTTTTTTTTTTTTCCTTTTGTCGGTCAATGACTAGTTGACTTATGCATTTATGTAATTAGTATAGGAAGGCCTTTCTTTTTTTTTTTTTTCTGTTGGAGTTATTCACTATCAAAAGTAATTAATTTACAAAGTAATATTGATAAAGTGGTAAAATAAAAAATTAAGTACTTTTATATTAAAATAACATATAAATATAATTACCTGTGTCATGTACGTAATAAGATTGAAATTATAATTTTAAATTATTTTTAAAAATTAATTTGAATTATAATAATTTGATTAATAAAAAAATAATATGTTATGTATTGTTTGATTTTTTTTAATCTAGTATTAATTGGATTAATTCTAAAATAGTTATTAATCAGTTTCAATAATCTACTTTCTTCAATGAATCAGACATATATACTGAATGTGATCATAAATAATAGAGAAATTTCTACTCTCCTCCCCTACGAGATGCTAAAATGACACTTCCATCCCCTTTATTTTATAAATATACATTTTTTCCCATTCTAACTTTTAAAAAACCTCCTCTTTAATCCATTTTAAACTTTTTGTATTAACTAATGTTAACTTTATCTATTTTTTAAGAAAAAAAATTATTTTTAAAAAAAAAGACCCATTAGCAAAAATTTTATTTTTTATCATTAAATTTTGCTTACCAAAATATCCTTTAATAAATTATTATTTTATTGATTAAATTGTATTTTTAAAAAAATTTAATAATTTTATTATTTTTTTCTAAAATACCCTTCAATAATTTTTTAATTATTAAATTATAATTTTACCAAAATTTTCGTTAACAATTTGTTTAAAATTAATATCTATATATATTATTTTAACATTAAATAAAAATTTTTAGTAAGATTATTTTTCAATATCAACATATATTAATTGTTATACATATTAACAGTGATAAGATTTTTTTATTTAATGTTAAAATAATATATATTTATATCAAAAAATTAATAGTAAATATAAAAATAATTATTAACAAAAATTTTAGTAAAATTATAATTTAATAATTAAAAAATTATTGAAGGTTAGGTATCTTAGAAAAAAATAATTTAATTATTAATTTTTTTGAAAATATTTTGGTAAAAATATAATTTAATCAATAAAAGAATAATTTATTAAAGGGTATTTTGGTAAGCAAAATTTAATGATAAAAAATAAAATTTTTGTTAATGGATATTTTTTCAAAAAATAATTTATTTTTTCTTAAAAAATAGATAAAGTTAATATTAGTTAACACAAAAAATTTAAAATGGATTAAAGAGGAGGTTTTTTAAAAGTTAGAAAGGAGGAAAATGTACATTTATAAAATAGAGGGGAGGGGAGTGTCATTTTAGCATCTCGCAGGGGAGGGAAGTGGAATTTTCTCTAAATAATATAGTAATAGTCAAATCCACCAACAAATATATTGGCTATTATTATTTCTATGTAACTTGTATTGTTCTTGTCAAATTTAGATGGGACTTTTCATAACCTTATAATTCTTGCATTTATTTTTCAAATTTTTTCATTACATAATTTGTAAGACCCCAAATTTTTGAAAAATTAAATAATAAGTTATTTGTGATTTATTATTTTATTTAAAGAAAATTATTATTATTATTATTATTATTATTATTATTATTATTATTATTATTATTATTATTATTATTATTATTATTATCATATTTATATATTTACAATATTTATATATTTATTTCCCTTTGGCCGAAGCCTTAAGGGAATTAAGATAAAGAAAGCCAAAACGTGGCTTGCATGCTTAACTATGTACATATATATAATTCTTACTAATGTTTCTTTTATATATATATATATATATATATATATATATATATATATATATATATATAGAATGAAAGGCAAAGAAAAGGGGAAACGTGGCTTTAATATAGGAATGTAAGATAAGAACTTGACAACTCATTAAGCCTTAATCATCATCAATTACTTTCCTTGCTTAACTTTTCATTTTCATTCACTAAGCATAAGGAAAAAGAAAGAACAGAGAGAGACCGAAGCTTTATGAGAGAATCGTAAAACCCTCTAACCTTCCGGCCTCGATTTCTTGCGATCCGTAACTCCAATAAAAAATATAATCCGGTAAAAGTATTCATATCTTCCTCCTCTACGTGTTGGCGTTACTTTTGTCCGGTGAAAATCGACGGTGACGTAGCTCCCCTACCCCTTGAGTTTGGCCAACTGGAGTTCTAGGAGGCACGGAGGATTCCGGACGTTTTTTCCTTCAGCAGCACGGTCAGAAAGTTTCTCTAGAGTTTCGAGTATTTCGATTACGTACGAAGGTAGGGTTTTGATAAATTTTCACCGACTAAATGATATTTGATAAGTAAATTGATGTTTGGATTGAGTGTTATTGAAATTTGATTGCATTTCATGTTGAATTTTGTTGATATATTGATATTTTGATGAAGTTGTGTCTTAGTCAGCTCGAGAATGAATAAATTTTTAAGTTAATATTTTGATAAAAAATAAAACAGGTTTTCAGTCTCGTTGAAGAACAAGATATTAGTTTGGAAATTTTATTTTAAAGGATGTCATTATATTTTTATAAAAAGACTGAGGTTATGTTTATTATTATAAACTAAGTTTTGAAAGGAAAATGCTATTTTGAGTTTTTATTCAAAATTACTGCCACAGGAGAGCATATGTGACATTGTTTGGGCCTTAGTGCCAAATGTAAAGTGGGGACGCCCACACACTGAGAACTGTTTTCCAGATGTACGCTTATTGATTTGGAAAGTCACACTGTATGCGGCCTAGCCATACGACTTATAAGCACACTGATGCATCTGGAAAACCATATCTGGGACTCGTGTCCGGGTAATGTCGGGAGCGGGTAGGCAACCGACACATGAGCTCATGGCCTGCGTTAGGAATAGACATGCATCATTCTTGTTGCGCATTTGCATTTTACTTGACATTGTGAAATTGTTTGTGATTGTCTTCTTGTGTTTATACATTCCTTAATGTTATTCTGAATTGTGGTGACTAGATATTTCTTTGTGACACTTGTATATTTCATTGTGAATTACTTGAACTGTGGTAATCCTGACTAAACTAACCACCCTCGACCCTACTAAGAACCCCCAGTTCTTACCCCTTCTCTTCCTCCGCTTCAGATGGAGACCGGAGTTATATTTTACGAGATGGACCCTCCCTATATATACGAGGATATTGTACAGCATAGGTTTTATGTAGTAGCTGCGGAGATTAGGACTCGTATGTACATTCTGCGTGATCATCCTTTCCATCACCCGATTGACACTCCACAGTTTAACCCCGACATGCCCTATGAGTTCCCACTGCAGTGGCTCTACCCGGATGCTCCATTTCACCCGTTTCATGATGGGCCAGTGCCTCAGCAGCATCCCGATCAGCCTGCGGATCAGGCGGACCCTGAGTCTGAGCCCATGGAGGAGCATTTTCCAGAGCCTGTACCGGAGGAGGACATCCCCGTGGAGCAGATCTCAGTATCTTCATCCGAGCCATCTTCTGAGGAGCCGCTCACCGCCTCTATTAGTGGACCGGCGAGTGCTGGTCAGACCAGTAGCACGAGTGCCAGTGCCCCTCCCGAGATTATAGAGATTTTCGATGACGAGGACGAGGATCATGAGGAGTGTTCTGATGTGGTTGTGATCTCCTCTGACGATGACAGCTGAGTCCTGGGAGCTGCGGTTGTGCCTTTTGATAGTTTTTTTTTGTGTTAGCCTAGCCTTTGGGTTAATCCCTCACTTTTGGTCAAACTCACTGAGAGAGTAGGGTGTACATAGTGGACTAGGCTAGTTCGGGTGCCAGTTTAGGGGTTTTCTATATGGACCAGGGCCCGGAGTGTTGGGTTGTACATAGTAGTATTTCTGAAGGGTTGTATGCTAACTCAGGATATATATATATATATATATATATATATGTACGACAGTACCTGTATGCTTATGCGTGGCCTATGCTATGTGTTGTGATTGTATATAATGCCGGCTTGTGTATGTTTAATTAGTTGTTCTTGCAAGCTTTCTTATAAAAGTTTTTCCAAAACTCGATAGTACGCTAACCCGATTACAGGCTTAATAATACATAGTAAAGGTTTCATGTGAACAAGTTGGTGACACTTGATTTCTGGTATGATCATGACTTACTGGGAATTGGGTCGTTACAACTTGGTATCAGAGCAGTTCGTTCCTATTAAAGCCTGGGGATATGGACTGAATCATGCTTCATTGCATTCTCTGAGTTGTGTCTCATGCATATAGGATATCGTTGTGATATGAATTGCATGATTGTCACTGTGTTTCCATTTTAGAGCTTATTCACACCTTGTCTGAAATGTTAAGACTGATCACCTTAATATTACATGTTGGGTGTGCACAGAATCTTGATGGCTGCACGGGGACGAGGACGTGGTAGGTGTGGTGCAAACAATGCAGAGGAACTGACGAGGGGTGCAGATGCTTTTATAGCTGCGATGAACACCATGGCTGAGGCTGTGCGTGAAACGGCAACTGCTACTACGCGAGCAATTGACCGTTTAGGGGAGAGAAATGGAGATCATAACGGAGGACGCAATGGTGAACGTGGTGGAGACGGTAATGATAATGAAGGTGCCGGAAACCACGATAACCCTATGACATTGGCAACCTTTCTGAAGGTAAATCCGCCCATGTTTAAGGGGACGCTTGTTGCAACTGAAGCTGACAATTGGTTCCGTGGTATCGAGAAGTCATTGCGAGCGCAACATGTACCAGAAAGACAGTACGTGGAATTTGTGACCTATATGCTGGAAGGAAAAGCTGAACACTGGTGGCAGGGAGTGCAACACTTGTTAAGGCAGGTGGTGGAAGAGATTGACTGGGATACTTTTAAGGAGGAATTTTACAAAAAGTACTTCCCTAGAACTGTTCGTGATGCTAAAGAAATGGAAGTGATGCAGTTGACGCAGGGGAATATGTCAGTAGCAGAATATACTCAGAAATTTGAGGATTTGTGCCGATTCTCTAAGATCTGTCAGGGAAACCCAGATGATTTTGAGGAATGGAAGTGTTTGAAGTACGAAGGAGGACTCCGCGAAGAACTAATGTACTCGTTGGTACCACTGCAAATACGAAATTTTGTAGAGCTTGTCAATAGGAGTCAGTTGGTGGAAGACTGTACCAAGAAGGTGGCGGCAGCAAAGATGAATCGTCAAGAATTACCTCCGAAAAATTTTAATCGGTATATAGCCCCTCAGGGAAGGAACTTTAAAATGAATAGGACACTTTCTTATGGGAATTAGCAAGTTAGTAATCTTCCTGCTCGAGACAATATCGATAGGCAAGGATGAGATACTGGAAAGCGACCATAGCCAGCACTAACAAACCTTGTTTGTAATCAGTGTGGGAAGGATCATGGTAGGAATCTGGTGCACGAAAGTGTGATCTCAGGCAACGGCGCCAAAAACTCTGTACGCACGTCTTAATAAATTATTTTTCATTCACAACTTTGATATAACTAACCAGCAAGTGCACTGGGTCGTCCAAGTAATAAACCTTACGTAAGTAAGGGTCGATCCCACGGAGATTGTTGGTATGAAGCAAGCTATGGTCACCTTGTAAATCTCAGTCAGGCGGATATAAAATAGTTATGGAGTTTTCGAAATTTTATAATAAATAGACAGAAAATAAAGATAGAAATACTTATGTATATCATTGGTGAGAATTTCAGATAAGCGTATAGAGATGCATTCGTTCCTCTAAACTTCTGCTTTCCTGCTGTCTTCATCCAATCAGTCATACTCCTTTCCATGGCTGGCTTTATGTAAGGACATCACCGTTGTCAATGGCTACTTTTTATCCTCTCTGGAAAATGGTCCGATGCACTGTCACTGCATGGCTAATCGTCTGGAGGCATCACCCTTGTCAATGGCTGCATCCCATCCTCTTGTGAAAATGGTCTGAATGCTTTGTCACAGCATGGCTAGTCATCTGGGGTTCTCGATCATACTGGAATAGGATTCACCCTCCTTTTGCGTCTGTCACTACGCCCAGCACTCGCGAGTTTGAAGTTCGTCACAGTCATTCAATCCCGGAGTCCTACTCGGAATACCACAGACAAGGTTTAGACTTTCCGGACTCTCATGAATGCCGCCATCAATCTAGCTTATACCACGAAGATTCTGATTAAGAGATCCAAGAGATACTCATTCAATCTAAGGTGGAACGAAAGTGGTTGTCAGGCACGCGTTCGTGGGGGAATGATGATGATTGTCACGTTCATCACATTCAGGTTGAAGTGCGAATGAATATCTTAGAAGCGGAATAAGTTGAATTGAATAGAAAAACAGTAGTACTTTGCATTAATCTTTGAGGAACAGCAGAGCTCCACACCTTAATCTATGGAGTGCAGAAACTCTACCGTATGAAAATACATAAGTGATAATGGTCCAGGCATGGCCGAATGGCCAGCCCCCATGAAAGTCTAAGATAGCATAAAACTGATCAAAGATGTCTAATACAATAGTAAAAAGTCCTATTTATACTAAACTAGTTACTAGGGTTTACAGAAGTAAGTAATTGATGCATAAATCCACTTCTGGGGCCCACTTGGTGTGTTCTTGGGCTGAGCTTGAATGTTACACGTGCAGAGGCTCTTTCTGGAGTTGAACGCCAGGTTGTAACGTATTTCTGGCGTTCAACTCTGGTTTGTGACATGTTTCTGGCGTTTAACTCCAGACAGCAGCGTAGAACTGGCGTTCAATACCCTTTTACGTCATCTAAACTAGGTCAAAGTATGGACTATTATACATTGATGGAAAGCCCTGGATGTCTACTTTCCAACACAATTGGAAGCGCGCCATTTTGAGTTCTGTAGCTCCAGAAAATCCACTTTGAGTGCAGGAAGGTCAGAATCCAACAGCATCAGCAGTCCTTCTTCAACCTCTGAATCTGATTTTTTGCTCAAGTCCCTCAATTTCAGTCAGAAAATATCTGAAATCACAGAAAAATACACAAACTCATAGTAAAGTCCAGAAATGTGAATTTAACATAAAACTAATAAAAACATCCCTAGAAGTAACTAGATTCTACTAAAAACAATGCCAAAAAGCGTATAAATTATCTGCTCATCACAACACCAAACTTAAATTGTTGCTTGTCCCCAAGCAACTGAAAATCAAATAGGATAAAAAGAAGAGAATATACTATAAATTCCAAACTATCAATGAAACATAGCTCCAATCAGATGAGCGGGACTTGTAGCTTTTTGCCTCTTGAATAGTTTTGGCATCTCACTTTATCCATTGAGGTTCAGAATGATTGGCATCTATAGGAACTCAGAGTTCAGATAGTGTTATTGATTCTCCTAGTTCAGTATGTTAATTCTTGAACACAGCTACTTTATGAGTCTTGGCCGTGGCCCTAAGCACTTTGTTTTTCAGTATTACCACCGGATACATAAATGCCACAGACACATAACTGGGTGAACCTTTTCAGATTGTGACTCATGTTTGCTAAAGTCCCCAATTAGAGGTGTCCAGGGTTCTTAAGCACACTCTTTTTTTTTTGCTTTGGACCTTGACTTTAACCGCTCAGTCTCAAGTTTTCACTTGACACCTTCACGCCACAAGCACATGGTTAGGGACAGCTTGGTTTAGCCGCTTAGGCTAGGATTTTATTCCTTTAGGCCCTCCTATCCACTGATGCTCAAAGCCTTGGGATCCTTTTTATTTACCCTTGCCTTTTGGTTTTAAGGGTTATTGGCTTTTTGCTCTTGCCTCTTGGTTTTAAGAGCTTTTGGGTTTTTCTGCTTGCTTTTTCTTTTTCTTTCTAATTTTTTTTCGCCAATTTTTTTCTTGCTTCAAGAATCATTTTTATGATTTTTCAGATTATCAAATAACATGTCTCCTTGTCATCATTCTTTCAAGGGCCAACATATTTAACATTCTTAAACAACAACTTCAAAAGACATATGCACTGTTCAAGCATTCATTCAGAAAACAAAAAGTATTGTCACCACATCAATATAATTTAAACTAAGTTCAAGGATAAATTTGAAACTCATGTACTTCTTGTTCTTTTGAATTAAAAACATTTTTCATTTAAGAGAGGTGATGGATTCATAGGACATTCATAACTTTAAGACAAAGTTACTAAATACTAATGATCATGTAATAAGACACAAACTTAGATAGGCACTTAACATAGCAAACAAAAAACAGAGAATGTAAGAACAAGGAATGAGTCCACCTTAGTTATGGTGGTGTTTTCTTCTTGAGGAACCAATGATGTCCTTGAGCTCTTCTATGTCTCTTCCTTGTCTTTGTTGCTCCTCCCTCATTGCTTTTTGATCTTCTCTTATTTCATGAAGGATGATGGAGTGCTCTTGATGTTCTACCCTTAATTGTCCCATGTTGGAACTTAATTCTCCTAGGGAGGTGTTGATTTGCTTCCAATAGTTTTGTGGAGGAAAATGCATTTGAGGCATTTTCAATTACTTTCCTTGCTTAACTTTTCATTTTCATTCACTAAGCGTAAGGAAAAAGAAAGAACAGAGAGAGAGACCGAAGCTTTATGAGAGAACCGTAAAATCCTCTAACCTTCCGACCTCGATTTCTTGCGATCCGTAACTCCAATAAAAAATCTAATCCTGTAAAAGTGTTCATATCTTCCTCCTCTACGTGTTGGCGTTACTTTTGTCCGGTGGAAATCGACGGTGACGTAGCTCCCCTACCCCTTGAGTTTGGCCAACTGGAGTTCTAGGAGGCACGGAGGATTCCAGACGGTTTTTCCTTCAGCAGCACGGTCAGAAAGTTTCTCTAGAGTTTCGAGTATTTCGATTACGTACGAAGGTAGGATTTTGATAAATTTTCACCGACTAAATGATATTTGATAAGTAAATTGATGTTTGGATTGAGTGTTATTGAAATTTGATTGCATTTCATGTTGAATTTTGTTGATATATTGATATTTTGATGAAGTTGTGTTTTAGTCAGCTCGAGAATGAATAAATTTTTAAGTTAATATTTTGATAAAAAATAAAACAGGTTTTCGGTCTCGTTGAAGGATAAGATATTAGTTTGGAAATTTTATTTTAAAGGATGTCATTATATTTTTATAAAAAGACTGAGGTTATGTTTATTATTATAAACTAAGTTTTGAAAGGAAAATGCTATTTTGAGTTTTTATTCAAAATTACTGCCACAGGAGAGCAGATGTGACATTGTTTGGGCCTTAGTTCCAAATGTAAAGTGGGGACGCCCACACACTGAGAACTGTTTTCCAGATGTACGCTTATTGATTTGGAAAGTCACACTGTATGCGGCCTAGCCATACGACTTATAAGCACACTGATGCATCTGAAAAACCATATCTGGGACTCGTGCCCGGGTAATGTCGGGAGCGGGTAGGCAACCGACACATGAGCTCATGGCCTGCGTTAGGAATAGACATGCATCATTCTTGTTGTGCATTTGCATTTTACTTGACATTGTGAAATTGTTTGTGATTGTCTTCTTGTGTTTATACATTCCTTAATGTTATTCTGAATTGTGGTGACTAGATATTTCTTTGTGACACTTGTATATTTCGTTGTGAATTACTTGAACTGTGGTAATCCTGACTAAACTAACCACCCTCGACCCTACTAAGAACCCCCCCAGTTCTTACCCCTTCTCTTCCTCCCCTTCAGATGGAGACCGGAGTTATATTTTACGAGATGGACCCTCCCTATATATACGAGGATATTGTGCAGCATAGGTTTTATGTAGTAGCTGCGGAGATTAGGACTCGTATGTACATTCTGCGTGATCATCCTTTCCATCACCCGATTGACACTCCACAGTTTAACCCCGACATGCCCTATGAGTTCCCACTGCAGTGGCTCCACCCGGATGCTCTATTTCACCCGTTTCATGATGGGCCGGTGCCTCACCAGCATCCCGATCAGCCTGCGGATCAGGCGGACCTTGAGTCTGAGCCCATGGAGGAGCATTTTCCAGAGCCTGTACCGGAGGAGGACATCCCCGTGGAGCAGATCTCAGTATCTTCATCTGAGCCATCTTCTGAGGAGCCGCTCACCGCCTCTATTAGTGGACCGGCGAGTGCTGGTCAGACCAGTAGCATGAGTGCTAGTGCCCCTCCTGAGATTATAGAGATTTCCGATGACGAGGACGAGGATCCTGAGGAGTGTTCTGATGTGGTTGTGATCTCCTCTGACGATGACAGTTGAGTCCTGGGAGCTGCGGTTGTGCCTTTTGATAGTTTTTTTTTTGTGTTAGCCTAGCCTTTGGGTTAATCTCTCACTTTTGGTCAAACTCACTGAGAGAGTAGGGTGTACATAGTGGACTAGGCTAGTTCGGGTGCCAGTTTAGGGGTTTTCTATATGGACCAGGGCCCGGAGTGTTGGGTTGTAC
The DNA here is from genome assembly GCF_003086295.3 of Arachis hypogaea. Lineage (NCBI taxonomy): Eukaryota > Viridiplantae > Streptophyta > Magnoliopsida > Fabales > Fabaceae > Arachis > Arachis hypogaea. The sequence goes on from NC_092048.1 coordinate 111,051,860, forward strand.
ATAGTAGTATTTCTGAAGGGTTGTATGCTAACTCAGGATATATATATATATATATATATATATATATAATATGTACGACAGTACCTGTATGCTTATGCGTGGCCTATGCTATGTGTTGTGATTGTATATAATGCCGGCTTGTGTATGTTTAATTAGTTGTCCTTACAAGCTTTCTTATAAAAGTTTTTCCAAAACTCGATAGTACGCTAACCCGATTACAGGCTTAATAATACATAGTAAAGGTTTCATGTGAACAAGTTGGTGACACTTGATTTCTGGTATGATCATGACTTACTGGGAATTGGGTTGTTACATAATTTACCATAGGTATTACTGTTGATAGAATCGTAGTTAGTAGCCTTTAGGTTTGAAAAATAATAAACAGTATGTCTGAGGTACAAATTTTCTAGATGATAAATAATTGTAACAATTCACTATTAATCCTTTTATATATATTTTATATATATATATATATATAAAAGTCCAGAAGAAGTTTTAGAGGATTCAAAAAGGTCCGTTGATCGCAGCCCAATCAATAGATAGCCTAGCCCGAGAGACGAGTTCCCCAAACCGCTCATCTGTCTTCCGCTTCATTCATAGCTATCTCCTCTGTCCGCTTTGAGTTTTTAGGAAGCGCGGGTGAAGGCACTTTGGGAAACCTTAGCTCCTGGGATTACAGGAGCTATAGATTTGAATTCCCTCTTTCAAGCTTCCGGCAGAGTTAGCATCTTCGAGACCTCAGCTCAGCAAACCTTCGAGCCCGTCTCCTACTTCTGAGTCCGATTCGGCTTCAGCAGCTAATGTAGATTTTGTGGAATCTGCTTTCATGTGATAGAACCTCAAAAACAAGAATACCTCTTTCTCACAAAGATTATGTGCTATATTGTTAACCATATGGTATTGGAGTTTGCCCTAAATTATATATATATATATATATATATATATATATATATATATATATATATATATACTAATTATACATGGTAATAATTAACAAATATTTTCAATGGAGATGCTTGCTACAATTAGGTAAAATTTATGTTATTATATTTTATTAACCTTTATGATTAATTCAATAGATATACCTACTCAATATATGTTATCGACATTAATTATATGACAATATTTTTAGGAAAGAGCTAAAAGAGGAGATATATAAATATATATAATATTATTGCTATATAGAAAGCATACATAAATTACTACATTTTTTATTATATTATACAACTTAAAATTATAGTATCATGTTATTATTAATTCTAGATACTTGCTATAATTATATCAAATTTAATTATGACTCTAAATAAATAAAATAGATAACATTCAATATTATTTTTTCTTTTTTACATTTAATTTTTACTGTAAATATAAAAAGTAAAATAATTAATGAAAAAAATATGAGCATAAAATAAAACATATTAATTAAAATTCAATTTGTTATTTAATTAATCTTGTGTCCATACGATATAACTTTACGAAAATGTTATAAATCACAACCTTTTTTATTCTACAAAAAAAATACTATATGTAGCTTTTAGTAGTACAAAAATAATTATAAGAATTAATTATTGATATTGATATTAATCATAATTGATTATTGATACCCTAATTTTCTTAAAATATATTTTACCTTTTTAAAATATAATGCATGTACCGTGTAGACTTTTATTATTATTATTATTATTATTATTATTATTATTATTATTATTATTATCAAATTAAATGGGTCACTATTAATGCATGTATTAACTATTTTCTAATAAAATTATTGCACTTGAATGAGAATTAAAACTATATCAATTGACATAATTAGAATGATTAAAAATATCGATGATTGATAAATAGTTTAATAACACATTAAATATTGATTTGATATAATTATAATAAAGATATTTTTTTAAATTAATATAATCATGCATTATTCATGAACTAATTGTAATATAATTAGAATAAATTTATTTGAGAGAAAAAAAGAGTTCACGTGATAATTTTCAAAAATTATAATATTTTTTTTATTTATGTATACGTATATATTAATTTTGTTAAATAATTCTATATATATATATATATATATATATATATATATATATATATATATATATATATATATATATATATATATATATAGTAGTTTTTCTTAATATATATAGATATACATAAATAATTATATACATATACATAAATAAAAAATATATAAATTATATTTTGTTAAACTCCATGTAGTTTTTCTTAATATATATAGATATACATAAATAATTATATACATATACATAAATAAAAAATATATAAATTATATTTTGTTAAACTCTATGTTACCGGTTATTAAAAATATTTAAATCATATATATTAATTATTTTTTGTTATAATTATTTCGTTTTATATATATGATTATTTTTTATTCAACAATTGTGCAATAATTTTTTATTTTTTATATCCATATATATTCCTCAATTCCAACTCCATTCATACACATATTAATAATTTTTTTTAATAGTGATTTTTTAATTTTTTATTTTCCTTTTTTTTACGTATCTTTCTTTTTTTTTTAAATAGTGATATTTTAATATATATTTTTTTAAATACATTTTTTCTTAATAATTACATTACTAATCTAAAATATAAAATGAGAAAAAAAAGGTGATACATATATCTAAGAAAGAAAATAAACTTAAAAATTAGAAAAAAAAATTATATCAAAAAATGTAAAAATAATATATTCAAAAAGAATAGTCATAATATATAAATTAAGTCAACAATTTAAATTTCTCTAAAACTAATTTAATCGATCAAATATCAATATTAGAAATAAATTACTTAAATAATATTTAATCTATTCTACTCCTTAGATACGTATAGATTAGAGTCATTCTCGTAACGACAACCAACTGAAACAATATCATAAGTTCAAAAATTTAGAATTTGTGCAAATTCAGACCATTCTCTTGTTCTTTGAAAATCTTTTGTATCCCTGATAGAGTTGAATCGCAATTCCTTTTATGGAAAAAGAGTTATAGATGTGGCTTTGATGTGTTGGAGACCAAAATTCGAAAGTCACTATTTATATCTGAGTGTGACACCCATTGAATCCTAAAGCCAAATAAAATAATATCTCTGGTTTATTCTCATTTAATTCTAAATAAAAAATAATAATGACTTATTTAATTCAGCATTTATGATAATAAATGAGAAGACTATTATATAAATCATTTAATATAAAATAGTTTAATTTGCGATTACAATTAATATATGTATTGCCCATGAATAGATTAGGAAATAATAATTTCGTAACAAAATAATCATTCAATTTGAATTACAATTAATTGATTGATAGAAATTATAATAAATTGTATGATATTTAAATAATTAACCAAATCAATTAGTTGATATAATTAATTTATTATAATAAATTGAATTTAATGAGTTAAAAGAAATAAATCGACAGTTTTATCATTAAGTGCAGAAATTTAATTTTTATATAATAGAATAGATATTTACAGATTATTATATTAAACACAGACTAAAAAGAACACACTAAACAAAATAAAAGTATCAATAGTAAAATATAACCTAAAAAGTCACTTAAACTAAAAAAGAACCTGTGATGAATTATAATAAATCTATACATGAGAAGTAAAAGTAAAATAAATAATTAAAAATAAAGTAAAAATAGCAATTAAAAAAAGTAAAAGAAGATAGAAAAGATAATATGTAGAATAGATAAAAAATGTATTGCAATAGAAGATTAATATAATTAATTAATACAAAGGATGAAAGAGAAAAATCAAAATACAATCTTATTAAAAAAATTTCAAAAAAAATATTTTAAAGAAGAACCTATTAATAAACTTTTATAAAAATATTACAAAAAATTTAAATTATCTTTAAATAAAACAATAATACCCTTAAGAATTATTAATCAAAATAAAAAAATTAATATAAAACAAAATCATAGAAAAATATTAGCAAAATTAAGATAAAAAAACAAAAATAAAAAATTATAAATATTTTACTTGAAGTACAAAATAGAGAGAAAGAAAAGGGATATATAAAATAATAAGATAATAAATTGAATTAATTGAGTTCATTTATTTTATTGCTTTATATATTATTTATTAAATAATTTAATATTTATCTCGATTAAATTAAATAATAAATTAGTTATAATTAATTTGGTTTAATAAATAAAAAAATTAAAATAATTTGATATTTACTCTAATTAAATTAATTATTTGAAGCTATGATTAATGTAATTTAATGAATCAAATAAAATATTAAATGATAAAATATTTATCCTAATCAAATCAAATTACATAATTGATTAGTTATAATTAATATAATTGAATGAATCAAACACATTAAATTGAAAAATAATTTAGTTAATTTGTGTCTTAAGGACACATTTTAAAAATATTTATTTTTCAATAATTTTTATAAAATATGTTTTATAATATTTTTAATCTATGGTCTAAAGACACAATTATAATAACCCATTAAAAAGTACTTAATTAGTTAATACAAATAATTAGTGTAATTGATTTAGTTTAATAAATTAAAAGAAATAAATGTGAAAGGAAGAGATAAAAAGAAAGTGAAATTATAAAAATGTGTAGCCACTAAAAAGCAATAAAAAAAATTCCTTTTAGTTTTTTATTTGTTAATTATTAATTTATTATAATTAATTTCAGAATATTTATTATACGTTATTCATCTTACAAATTAATACAATCAATTAATTGATATCAATTATCAATAATTAATTTTAATTTATATAACTCATTTCGCTATACTTTCTAAATAAATAATTAAAAATGCACGTCTCAATTCTTTGTTAAAGTAGAATAAAATAAATTACATAAATTAAGTAGATATAAATCTAAAAATTATAAAATTTAATTAACAACTCAAATAAATTAGTACTATAAAACTAAATTTAACGTCTATTTTAAAAATAATTATTAATCTTTTATTCTTTTAATTATTAATAATTTAAATAAAATAAAATCCTATAACTTATTTTGTTATCTATTTTAAGTAATTACTAACATTTTATTATTCTAATTATTTGCTTGTCTTATTTATCATTTATGCTTTCAATCAAACACTACCTTAATATATATCAATGACATTCTAAAATCTGAAATCAGTAGCAACCCCTGAAGTTAGTTTGAGTTGCTTGCGTAGCATATCATCTAATTCTCTATTGCTTGAATTGACCTTAACCTTTGATCTAGTTCTGGACTATTGCTGCTTAACCACTGTCCTTTTTCTTTTAAACTCAGGGTGGGGAAGCTAGTTCTATATGGCCATCCGAGGGAAAATTGCAATCCATTGCATCTCAAAGTACTCTTAGTTGCCTCTCACGGATGCTTGATGATGCTGCTATTCATGCTGACCTAACCATTATTACAGCTCATGGTACATTGAGAGCTCACAAGGCAATCTTGTCTGCAAGTTCGCCGGTGTTCAATTCCATCTTAGGGAATTGTTAAATAATATTTAAAAAAATCCTCTAAAAATAGAAATAGTGATAGCACTTTAAATAATTAATTTAATAGAATTAAATTTAAACAAATAAAATAATTTAATCAATTATATAAATAATAGCATATTTATAAATATTAATAATAAAAATAGTCTCATTAATGTAAATGATCAATTCAATAATTATATGAAAAATAACTAATTACATAATTGCATAATTTTCATGATTCTATATAGTTGAATCTAATAGACAATTAAAAAAATATGTATATAATAATATCCTAATATTTTAGCATATTATAAATCATATTATAAATTTATATATCATATTATAATTTTAAGTCAACTCCTTAAACACATTATAACATAAACCATCTAAAAAGATACACCAAATTAACAAATATCACATGGATCATAACATACACTCTAAATTGTCACGATATTTCAAATAAAAAGAGCATCAATACAAAGAAATCAATGAATATAACTAAAATAAAGAGCCATAAAGAGACACACAAAAAAAAATCAATAATAATAGGGAACCAAGATGGTTCCAACCAAAAATCAGCCAAATGCCTCTGGATGAATCCAAAATCTCTATATGGATGGTGCTTATGCTAGGCATTAGGATGTTTCTTTTCTTTGTAAATTGGATGGTTTTGAATCTGTTTTCTGATTTATCATATTTTAGGCATTTGGAGAGGGAATGGGGTGAAGAGACGGAAGTTAATTGAATCAGTTTCCGTGATTCACGTTGCAATGATACTGAACGTATCTTCTCCTAATTTGAATGTGGTGAAATATTTAATAACCAATATTTTAAATCATAAATAAATAAAACTAATTACTATATTTATAATTAATTAAGTTGTTCCATTTTTGGCTGATTTGGAGTTGGTTCCATATACTTTTCCAAAAATAATAATAAAGAGAATCAATAAAAGCATTAACATATAAACCACATACACGAACAATGTATATATTAATTGTGAATCACAAAAAAAAGGACTATATATATATATATATATATATATATATATATATATATATATATATATATATATATATATATATATATATATATATATATATATATATAAACCACATATACAAACAATGTATATATTAATTGTGAATCACAAAAAAAAGAACAATATATATGAATTGAAGTACACATGACAAAATAGAATATTACAAAATAAAATTATAGTAAGATTATTTAAAAATAACGTAAAGATAACACATCTTTTTTGTTAATTAGAAGCTAAAAGAAAGAAAAGTATGCGCCTAATAATAAGCAATTAAAATAACAAAAATTTAAAAATAAAAAAAATAAAATGTATAAATAAAGATAAAAAAACAAAAATTAAATAAATTATAAAAATTGTACCTTAAACACGAGAGAGAAAGAGAGGAAGAGAGGGAGGGGACAGAGAGAAAAAAGAGAGTGAATGAGTAAAAAATATTTGATCTTGTATAAATAGATGGTATTGAGAAAAATGACCTAATTAAATTAATTCATATATTTCGTTAGCATATTTATTATTTATTAAATAATATGATATTTATTCCAATCAAATCAAATAATTAATATAATTAACTAAATTAATTAATTGATATAATTAATTATAATTAATCAATTCATATAAATTGTAATAAATGGTGATTGAATGTCTAATCAAATTAATTAATTGATATAATTAATTAATTAATTATAATTGATTTGCTTTAACGAATTAAATAAAATAAATAAGAAAACACCTCAAAAGCATGCCACATCAGTTCTCTATGTGCAAAAATCCGATTTTTATATAATACTAGTGTATATTCCCATACACTGTACGAGATAATTAATAAAAATATATAATTTTTTTATTAAAAGATTGATTGAGTGGTCATCTCACTCGTCTCCCTAAGTAAGTATTAGAGTTTCGAATTCAGCCTTGTGTGTGTAACAACTCATTGGCTAGCGGCAGACCCTTAATAAATGGAGTTTCAATCCGTGGATGATTAGTTTTCGACCTGCCGAGTTGGAAAATACAGTGAAAGAAAATAGTATTTGTCTTGAAAGTAGTGCAATTCTCATTGATGATAGCAATGCTTATGGAGATTTGCTTTTGTTGAAATTTAACTATGACAGTTTTATTTATTGGTATTATATTCATTCAGGAAGTCAACCAATATGATCAACGTTATTACCGGTTAAAATTTTATATTTTATGACATGATTTTCAAGCTTCTAAACTTATAAACTTATGTCATTAAAAAAGCTATTAGATTGATTAATATTTTTTGATAATATTACCAAAATACCGTAGTTGAGTATATTAAATTGTGTAAAAAGAAACTATAATAACTTTGGTTTTTTAATATATAATTTATTCTATTGAAAAATAAATTATTATTCCTAGATTGGAATATATTTTTTTTTCATTTTAATATCATTTTATTTGACAATAATTACTATTAAAAAAATGAATGACTACACTATTTTATAATATAATGTATAAAATAATTTTTTATTTCAAAATTAATTCTGTTTAGTGAAAAAAATTTAAAATATTTTCTTACACAAATTTAAATTTAAATTTGAATTCATAATTGATTAACAACTCACCTTTTTTAAAATTTTAATAACAAAAATAAAATTAGTTAACTGCAAAATATTTAGCATTTAATAATTTTAATCATTTAAATTTTAATTACCAAAAATTAAAATTAATTATAACTTAATAATCGATAATACATATATATATATTAGTACACAAATAGTAATATCTAATATATCATTTAATTTTTTTAACAGAACTAATGTATAATTTATTGAGAATTGATTTATTGTCTAAATTTTTTTTAAAAACTTTATAGTATGTGAAAGTAGTGATCTTATTTTTTATTATTATTTAAAAAATTATTTATAATTTTTTATTATGTAATTAACTTAATTAATAATAATCTTTATTATTATTTTTTTACAAACAAAATCATGTTTATATTATTTGTATTTTTTTAATACTAATAAATATATAGGTATTTGTACTATTATATTTATTATCTTAGATAATTGGCTTAAGTTACTTATTTCGTATGTTAAATAATATAAATTATATTTTATATATTAAATTCATCAATTTATCCATATTAAGAGGAGAAAATTTATGCAATAGATTGTATGTTATAAAGATTAGTTAATTTACATATAAATTATCTTTATAAAAATAAAGAAATAATTTATTACATATAATAATCCTTGATATATGTAGTGTCATGTGTATATTAGGATGAACTATTTTAATTATGTAAGTAATTATTATTATTCACTTTTTTAATAAGATAGTAAATAATATTTAAAATTAAAAAAAGATAATTAGAATTTTTTTATTTTGATTATAATAAAATCTATTATAAGTATACTTAACTTCTATATATACTAAATATAATCATATTTAATAGTATAGTATTTATTACAGTAATGACTCAAAATATTAAGTCAAGTGAGTAAGATCAACCTAGGTCTATTGTTAGGATCCTAATTTTGAATTAGGTTCATTGTCTTAAAACCTGATGCAGATAAAGTTCACGTGTCCTATCTCAAATCGGCTCAAATTGAATTTTCGTTGTTAGTTAGATATAGTAATAGATACTCGTGTGGGCACAGCGGCGGACCCCTTTTTCCGTCCTTCGCTCCCATTAAAAAAAAAAAAATCCCCGTTCGCTCTCAATTTTCGTCGCAAGTCTCCCTATTTAATTATCTCCTTAGCGAATGCAGATACCCACGATTATTTATGGATATTTTTTGAAAATTTTTGAAAAAAATAACAAAAAAACTATAATATAATAATAATAAAATAATCAATTCAATATAATTGAACACAACTCATAATATATTCATTATAAAAAATAATATTTAAAAAAATATAAAAATATCTTCCAACATAATAACATAATATAATATTTTAGAGCGAGACTGACATAATGACAAACTTAAGAGACAGAGAAAATGAGTTAGAGGAAGAGTAGATACAAAATCAAGACTAAGGATGAGTCTAGAAAGAAAACAAAAGAGTTTAAATTGGAGACAGAAATTAGGATTACCAAATTTAAATATATATATATATATATATATATAAAAGGATAAATCAATCATTTATATTTACGTGGAATGGTCCCTTGAAGAGGGTACCTCCATCCCAGTCTATTTCACGTGGACAGGTTTTTCACCTGTAAAAATTTTACCGATCCCCATTTAGTTCCCGATTGGCTAGTCTTTTTTATCATTCCAATTGCTAGCATTCGTTGGTTCATGGCGTGAAACTACTCTAGCCAAAGTTCAAGCTATATCATTCTCATAAAATAGTAACACCCTTAAAAACTATTAATCAAAATACATAAAAAAATATATAAAACAAAATCATAGAAAATTTTGGTAAAATAAAAAAATTACAAAGATTATAACGGAAGTACAAAAAAAAAAAGAAAAAAAAGTATAAAATACATTCTATATATATATAAAATAATAGGTAAAAAATTTAAATTAAATTTATTTATTTTATTTTCTTATTCATTATTTATTAAATAATTTAATATTTATTTTGGTCAAATCAAATAATTACTATAATTAATTATTTATACTTAAGTCTTAATGTTATTTATTTAGTAGTATAACTGAAACATATTAAAATATCAAGAATAAAACTAAAACTAAAACTAAATATTAAGGATAAAATTAAAAAATTTATATTTACTATTTTATAAATTTTAAATAAAAATAGAAAATAATATATTTATAAATAAAATAAAAATAAATTATAACTTGTAAAAATAATTTATAAGATTTGTTACACAAATATTAAAATGTATGAATCGTCATTATGTTACTAACATAAATACAAATCATACCATATAAACAAATGTATAAAAGTAAAAATAAAATCTTCAAACTCAATCAATGTAATAATAAATGAAAATTTTGTTATTTATATACTAAACGCGATAGTAAATACTGGACAAAATAAAATCATATTTTTATAAATATATTTACACATAACTAAAAAATTAAAAACAAACACGCTAAATAATATAAAGCATCAATGGTAAAATATAACCTAAAAAAATTACTTAAATTCAAAAAGAACATGCATGTGATGAATTATAATAAATTTATATATGAGGACTGAGGAGTAAAATTAAAATAAAAAATTAAAAATAAAATAAAAATAACAATTAAAAGAAGTAAAAGAAGGTAAAATAAATAATGTGTGAAATAAATAAAAAATATATTGTAATAGAAGATTAATATAATCAATGAATATAACAGATAAAGGAGAAAAATTAAAATACGATCTCATTAAACAAATTTTAAGAAAATTTTTTGAAGAAAAACCTATTAATCAACTTTTAAAAAAATATTATAACAAATTTAAAACGTTTTTAAAAAATATTTCTATTAATCAAAATATATATAAAAAATAATTGATATAAAATAAAATTATAAAAATATTTAGCAAAATTAAGATAGAAAAAATAAAAATAAAAAAAACTATAAATATTACACCCGAAGAACAAAATAAAAAGAAAAAGGGATAGAAAGCACCTTTTAATTATATATAATTAAAATATATTATTGAATTATTAAATTAAAGAAATTGAATTGATGTCTAAAAATAATTACTAAAAACAATAAATTCTGATGACTAAAAATAATAAATTAAACTAAAGAAAATTTGAAAATATTATCTGAAAATATAAGAATCACAGAATATATAATATAGGAGTATATATACATTAATAACAAAATAAAATCGTAGCATATAGAATTGGAATTCTTCAATATTTTTAAATGAATTAAATGAATTTATTTAAAAATAATAAATATTCATTCACTACAATGATTAATATCCGTTTTATTTACTGGACCGTACTAATAAGAGAGTAATTAAAAAATATATGTGACCAGTTTAAATAATTTATTTAAGTATCTATTAATTAATATGAAGTATAAACTCGTTACCTTTTCAATAATAATTAATACTCATTTTATTTAAGCATCAATTAATTAATACTCGTTTTATTTTATATATATATATATATATATATATATATATATATATAAAATAATAAGATAATAAATTAAATTAAATAAATTCATTTATTTCATCGCCTTATATATTATTTATTAAATCATTTAATATTTATGTGGTTTAATGAATCAAACAACATTTTAAATAATTTAATATCTATTCTAATTAAATTAAATATTTGATTAGTTATGATTGATGTAATTTAATGAATCAAATAAAATATTAAATGATAAAATATTATTTATTGTAATAAAATCAAATTAAATATAATTAATTAGTTATAATTAATACAGTTGAATGAATCAAACATATTAAATTAAAAAATAATTTAGCTAAGTTATCTTTTAAGGACACATTTTAAAAATATTTATTTTTTAATAATTTTTATAAAATATTTTTTTTATAATGTTTTTAGCCAATGCTCTAAGGACACAGTTAGCATCGCCCATAAAAAAAAATACTTAATTAGTTAATAAAAATAATTAGTATATTTGATTTGGTTCAATAAATTAAAATAAATAAATGTGAAAGGAAGAGATAAAGAAAAAGTGAACAAATAAAAATGTGTAGTTATCAAAAGACAATAAAAAAGTTTTTTTTTTTTTTTTTTTATTTATTAATTATTAACTTATTATAATTAATTTCACATCATTTATTATGCGTTATTTGTAACACCCTACCATACAGAGACTTATGCTTAAGTCATAATTCAGAGATGGCAAGGTATTACGACCTCTAAAACAAAAATTTAGTACGTATAGTAGTATGAATGATTGATTATAACTAGGAGCCTTGTAGAAAAAAAGGATAAACAAAAACCGCAACTCGAAAGCGCAACACTCCGATCACTAACACAACGAGCAAAGGATAAGCTAACGCAAGATCATATATATAAAGAGTGTTAAAAACGGGAATATCAAGACTCAAAATCCGGCTGCGAAGATAACCGGTCCGAGCATAATAATATATACATATAATAAAATAAGGAAACCCCAAAGGAAACCCAAAGGGACACAAATACATACAACCTATTCTCCAAAATCCCCTCTAGAAGGAGTCATCACAGTTTGTATTATTTAATGGAGATAAAAGTATCTAAACAAGATATATAAACCAAACAAAGTCCCAAGAACAAAGGATCTTCGCTAATCCAGAAGTCTCCAGCATGCCTCAACGAGAAGCCTCGCGTCCTGCATCTGAAAACCACAAAATCCGCATGGATGAGAACCAGAGGTCCCCAGTACGGTAACAGCTTCCACATATATAATACATAATAATAGAGGAAAGCCGAAGGCAATCCTAGAACTTCCTCCAGAAAATATCAAAGCTTATAAACAAGCTAAACCGTAAGCGGCAACTAACTAAAGATCCTTCAGTCTAACTAATACTTCCCTTTCTACTTCCTTCAGACCTCCCAACAACCAGCAGGAGTATAATATAGCAAACACAGTTATATCAGACAAGAGATTTACAAATAGGAACAAATAAGGCATTTAGGCAATTAGCAAGTAATATGCAGTCAAATAGGCAATCTCAAACAATTCATGTAGTATGCTTATGATGCATGCCTGTCCCTAGTGGCTGATGATATCATCTGTCGGTTATAGAGCCAACCCGACAAGTCCTGGTAGCTAGCCATTGGACTGTCCCTCTGTCGTGCATCCCCAACTCGAGTTATACTCATCATAAACTTGATCATAATCATGATCCATATCCATCACCCTCACTGGTGAATATTTATCCATCACCATCACTGGTGAATATTTATGGGGGCGAACTCATCCGGGCCTTTCACAGTGCCCGGCCACACTTACGACATAGGGTCAAAAGAGCTTCGAGTCTCAACCTGGAGCACATGGTGGCTAGCCATTGCTACTACCCAGGGAAACCCTCATCTCCAATGGTGGAAGTGCAAACCTTCACAATTCAATCAACATCATATATGCATTTATACTTGGCCATAAACATGGCTCCGCCGTAACACGGCAATAATCTAGCCATCCGGCTCACGGTTAAATCCATAACCAGCCAATTCATTAACAATTACGGCCCTTCGGCCCATGGCACAACAAGCACTTCCACCGCCATTCTCCGCATCTCACATAATCATCTTTGATCCTCAATGATCATTCATTTTTCCCTTGCTTCACTCGCAAGTTACCACATTCACTAGCCCTTTTTCTCATGCTAGGCATATCATAATGATTTAAGACATAAGTGGTGAGATCGGAGGCTTAGAAGTATGAAATTTGGCTTTTAAAACTCAAAAATCAACTTTGGGATGAAAACAGGTCCACGCGTATGCGCACTCCACGCGCACGCGTGGATGGCGCTTTCTCGAAGAACGGCGCGTACGCACCAAGTGCGCCTACGCGCGAGGGGTCATTCTGCTAAAAATTTTCTAAGTTAAAAGCTGCAGAATTTACAGATTCAAACCCCAATCTTCCGACGGACATAACTTCCTCATTTTAAATCGTTTTTCACTCGTTCTTCGAACGGCATGGACATCCCGGATCCAATTTCATTTCTAAACAGATTTGGCACAAATCAGAGATCCGTAGTCCAAGTTATGTCCCGTCAAAGTATGCCCAAAAACCATGTTTTCATACAAAACCACAAGGTGCCATTTTCAAAACAAGCCACTTTCAACTCTTTTCGAAACCAATCAAACATGCCAATTTCAATCCTTCTCTTTGAAATCATTCAAAATGTACCAAAATCAACAACAAGCCATCCTCAACTCACACATTGACACTTTACCAAGGTTTCCAAAACCACATCCAACCATTTTAACACTTCTCAATCAAATGGCTAAAGGACAAACACAATATCATGTCATACATCCTTCCTCATCCCAATTTCCAATAATACCATTTCCAATTAACCATCATTATACATAATCAACATCATACTCACCATCAACATGGTACCACCCATCAATTCAACCTCAATCATCCATCAAGCATATATCACAACATGCATTTCTCATATTTCACACAATCAAGGCATCAATATTCATAATCACATATATGAACACATCATATATTTCAACCATTCAACAACACCAACAATTCAATGCCTATCTTAGGGCCTCTAGCCTAAGTATTTCCTACCACATTACATATTAGATACGGGAAACTAAAACCATACCTTAGCCGATTCCCCAAGCTCAACCGGAGCACTTCCAAACCACTTGTCCACAAGCTCTCAAGGTATCAACACCTCCAAGAACAGATTTTATCACACAAAACCCTCTTCCAAGCTTTCCAAAATCACCAATCAAGCTCCAATATTCACATATACACAACCTAAGCCACAATCATCATACCCATACACAACATCTCAATACCCAAACATCATAGAACAAAAAATTATACTAGGGTTGAGAATCTTACCACATCCAAGGTCCAAGGAGACAAGATTAACCTTCTCCTTCAAGAGAGTTGGGTCCTATAACATCAAAGAACCCAAAATCTCAACATTTTTGCTCATGAAACTCGAAATCAAGGGCTGGAATTTCGAACAGTAAAACGTGGCTTACCTCAAGATTGATTGTATGGGTTTTGTAGAGCTCTCCGCGGTGAACGCGTGGCCGCAAACGGAGCGGCAATCGGAGCTCTAGATCAAAAGTTATGGTGGTTTGAAGATCAAGTGAGAGAAGGAAGTTGAGAGAGTGTTCTTCCCCCTTCCATCTCAATTTTCAGCGTGTTTTGGTGTTGTGTGAGGAGAGAGAGTGCTGAAAACTAGGGTTTTGGTTTAGTTATGTTGAGCCAAGGGCCCACTTTGGGTCCGGTTGGCCCGGTTTGGCCCGTTCGGTCCAATCTTGGTCCGAATTCTATAAAATTGGTACCGAAATTCTCGTCTCAATTTCCTCTATCATATTAAGCCATAAAAATATCATTTTTGGCTTTCTAGAATAAATTCTCATATATGGGTTAATTAGCCGTTAATTAACCGGGTCTTACATTCTACCCACCTAATTGGGAATTTTGCCCACAAAATTCAAATTCAAATTCAATTACCTGAGAATAAGTGCGGATAATCCGTTCGCATCTCCGACTCAAGTTCCCAAGTGTGTTCCTCAACACCGCCTCGACTCCAAGCCACTTTGACTAATGAAACCTCTTTTCCACGCAACCGTTTGATACTAGTATCATCAATTCTGACTGGAGCCACTGGAAGCGTCAAATCTTCTCTTAACTGAACCGATTCGGGTTCTAACACATGGCTAGCATCAGGAGTGTACTTTCGAAGCTGCGACACGTGAAATACGTCGTGCAGGTTTGAAAGATGGGGTGGTAAAGCCACCCGATACGCCACTGGCTCAATCCTCTCCAAGGTCTGAAATGGACCAATGTATCGAGGATTCAACTTCTTTGCTTTAATCGCTCTACCTACTCCTGTGGTCGGAGTAACTTTCAGGAAAACATGATCTCCTGCCTCAAATTCTAAGGGCTTCCGCCTTTGATCGGCGTAACTCTTTTGACGACTCTGCGCCGTAAGCATCCTATCTCGGATCTTCTTGACTTGTTCAGTGGTCTCAGTTATCATTTCCGGCCCCAACAAGCCTTTCTCTCCAGCTTCATACCAACATAGTGGAGATTGACATTTTCTCCCATACAAAGCCTCATACGGAGCCATTCCGATGCTCGCATGGTAACTATTATTGTATGCAAACTCTACTAACGGCATATACCTATCCCAACTCGCTGGTTGGTCCAAAACACAAGCTCTCAACATATCCTCTAGTGTTTGGATCATCCTCTCGGATTGACCATCTGTTTGAGGATGGTACGCTGTACTCAAGCTTAATTGAGTTCCAAAAGCTTTCTGAAATGCACCCCAGAATCTCGAAGTGAAACGAGGATCTCTATCAGAGATTATAGTAGCAGGTACACCATGGAGTCTCACAATCTCCTTTATGTATAACCGAGCTAGCTCCTCAAGGGTGTAAGTCATCCGAATGGGCAAAAAGTGAGCTGACTTCGTCAGTCGGTCCACAATCACCCAGATAGCATCAAAACCAGTCCTAGTCCTTGGCAATCCCGACACAAAGTCCATTGCAATACTTTCCCACTTCCATTGCGGAATCTCTAAAGGTTGCAACATCCCGGAAGGTCTTTGATGTTCAATCTTTACCTTTTAACAAGTTAAGCACTTTGAAACATATTCCGCCACATCATTCTTCATACCCGGCCACCAAAACATCGCCTTTAAATCATGGTACATCTTAGTACTTCCCGGGTGAATGGAGAATCTGCTTTTGTGTGCCTCCTTTAAGATATCTTGCCTCAAAGTACCAACATCCGGCACAATGATCCTACCCTTGAATCTCCATAACCCATCTTTTTCTTCCGACACTCTCCACTGTTTTCCTTGCTCGATAGCCGGTAACACCTTCCATAATGCTTCATCATTTTCATGAGCCTTTAGGAGTTCGGACTTAAAGTCACTTGAGATTTCTAATCGGCTCAAACACAAGTTTCCAGATACTTCTCGAGCACCAATTTTTAGACTCTCGAATCCCTTGAGCAACTTCTCCTCTTGAAGCATCATCCAAGACGCATATAACGACTTCCGACTTAACGCATCCGCCACTATATTCGCTTTTCCCGGATGGTAATTCAACTCAAAGTCGTAGTCCTTCAATAATTCCATCCACCTCCTTTGCCTCATATTAAGCTCTTTCTGATCAAAGAGGTATTTCAAACTCTTATGATCGGAAAAGACTTGGAACTTAACCCCATAGAGATAATGCCTCCACACCTTCAAGGCAAATACGACCGCAGCGAGTTCCAGATCGTGCGTAGGGTAACTAACTTCATGAGGTCTCAACTGTCGTGAGGCATACGCCACCACATTATGATGCTGCATCAGCACGCACCCTAGACCCTTCAACGATGCATCACAGTACACCTCAAAAGGCTCGTTCGGCTTAGGTAACACTAACACAGGTGCAGTGGTCAACTTTTTCTTCAATGTCTGAAAGCTCTCCTCGCACTCAGGAGTCCAAACAAACGGAGTGTCTTTGCGAGTTAACTTTGTCAACGGCAAAGCTAATTGCGAAAAGCCTTTGATGAACCTTCGGTAATAGCCAGCTAAACCCAGAAAACTCCTTATCTCAGTTACTGTGGTTGGTTGCTTCCAATCCATCACAGCTTCTACCTTGGTTGGATCTACGGCTATTCCCTTCTTACTCACCACGTGACCCAAAAACTTTACCTCATCCTTCCAAAACTCACACTTAGACAATTTCGCATAGAGTTTCTTCTCCTTTAAAATTTGCAACACGGTCCGCAAGTGTTCCGCATGCTCTTCTTCGGTCTTGGAGTAAATTAGTATGTCGTCAATGAAGACAACAACGAATTTATCCAGAAACGGACGAAACACTCTATTCATGTAATCCATAAACACTGCAGGAGCATTCGTCAACCCAAAAGACATCATAGTATACTCGTAATGACCATAACGAGTCCTGAAAGCGGTCTTAGGGATATCCTCACCCCTCACCCTTATTTGGTGATAACCGGATCGCAAATCGATCTTAGAGAAAACCCCAGCTCCTTGTAACTGATCCATGAGATCATCAATCCTTGGCAATGGGTACTTATTCTTTATGGTGACCTTGTTCAGCTGCCTGTAATCCACACAGAGCCGCATACTTCCATCTTTCTTCTTTACCAGTAACACTGGAGCACCCCACGGGGAAACACTTGGTCGGATAAAGTTCTTACCCAACAATTCCTCTAACTGAGACTTTAGTTCGGCCATCTCTAACGGTGACATCCTATAAGGAGCACTTGAGATTGGTCCCGCCCCAGGCACCAACTCAATAGCAAACTCGACCTCTCGGTTAGGTGGAAATTCCTCAATATCATCGGGAAACACTTCCGGAAACTCACACACTACCGGAATCTGATCCAACTTTTGATCATCACCCGAAACACCAGCGGTTAACAACAGGATACCCTGACATTCGATTCCAGAACAATTCACCATCATCGAATTCAAGTAATAATTATTCACCACGACCGGCCCTTCTGTATCTTCCGGCATAAAGTACACCGACTTTGTAGAACAATCAAGCAGGACATGGTTCTCAGATAACCAGTCCAATCCCAAGATAAGATCAAGACCAATCATCGGTAAGCAGATTAAATTATGGACAAAATCACGCTGCTTGAACCTGAACGAAACTTTCGGGCATCCTAGCCTAGTTACCATGGCCTCATGGGTAGCATTATACACTTTTAAGCCATAACCTAAGGTTACGATCTTCAATCCTAACTCATGGGCTTTCTCAAATGCAATAAATGAATGTGATGCTCCCGAATCAAATAAAGCATTTAAAGTTTGACCAGCCATTTCACAGTTACCTCGAATGAGTGTCTCAGATCCTTCTGCACCCACAGCTGAGGTGGTGAACACCCGACCAGTGTGTTGTGCTTTCCCAGCACCTTGCTTTTGCTTCTCTGGACAACTTGCGGCTTTATGCCCCGCCTTTCCACAATTGTAGCACAAACCCCATCCGGCCTTGCATGGTACTCCCGGATGGTGACTCCCACACCTAGTACAAGCTTGATCATTCTGAGGCTGCTTCCCAAACCTTTTCCCTTGGGAGTAGTTGTTGTTGGGCCTCCTAAAAGAACCTCCCCTCTTGAAAGACAGACCTCTAGGTGCAAAGCTCTTCCCTCGGTTCTGTGGAAATGATCCTTTGTGACTTCCTTTCTCAGCGGCTGCCCTCTTCACACACTCTTCAGCAACCCTACACTTGTTCACCAATTCGGAGAAAGTCCTAATCTCCATTGGCCCCACCGAACCGAAAATATCACTCCGGAGTCCTTCCTCGTACTTAACACACTTCCATTCCTCATATTCCACCGGAGTCCCTTGACACATACGAGAGAATCTGAACAGCTCCTCAAACTTGTCAGTATACTCAGATACGGACATAGTACCCTGCTTCAGCTGCAACAATTCAAGCTCCTTGGCCGTCCTAGCAGAAGTCGGAAAGTACTTCTTATAGAACTCCTCTTGGAAGACATCCCAGGTGATATAATCATCACCGTGCTGCAGAAGACGACGGATACCTTGCCACCAATGCGACGCTTCACCTGTGAGCATATAGGTAGCGAACTCGACACGCTGTCCTTCAGGTACCACTTGTGCTTGCAGTGCTCGCTCTATAGCCTGAAACCATGTATCGGCCTCAGTCGGGCTAGTAGTTCCCTTGAACTTAGGTGGATTAACCTTCAAAAAGTTTGCCAGTGTCATCGGGCCCTGAACTCCACCTCCGTCATTACCATGGTTGTTCATCTGTTGACCAAGAGCCTCAGCAGTGGCTTGCATAGCAGCAGCCATGTTCTCCAACGCAGCCATAAAGTTCACCGGGTCATTAGGGTTATTCTCCGGTGCACGAGCATTCGTACGACCTCTCGCACTACCTCTACCGCGTCCACGAGGCGCCATCTGGTTCCTATACACACCCAACAATCGATATTAAGTTGATCAGTCTCAATATCGGAAGTCTAGTGCTTCAAAGTCCCAAATGCATGCTCATGAACGTTTATGCCAATTATATCAAGCAGATATACTAATAGCACATAACACACACACAGAGAATGCACAGAAGCATAGTCAGTCCATCCCTCAGGCTCTATAGGAACGAACTGCTCTGATACCATAATGTAACACCCTACCATACAGAGACTTATGCTTAAGTCATAATTCAGAGATGGCAAGGTATTACGACCTCTAAAACAAAAATTTAGTACGTATAGTAGTATGAATGATTGATTATAACTAGGAGCCTTGTAGAAAAAAGGTATAAACAAAAACCGCAACTCGAAAGCGCAACACTCCGATCACTAACACAACGAGCAAAGGATAAGCTAACGCAAGATCATATATATAAAGAGTGTTAAAAACGGGAATATCAAGACTCAAAATCCGGCTGCGAAGATAACCGGTCCGAGCATAATAATATATACATATAATAAAATAAGGAAACCCCAAAGGAAACCCAAAGGGACACAAATACATACAACCTATTCTCCAAAATCCCCTCTAGAAGGAGTCATCACAGTTTGTATTATTTAATGGAGATAAAAGTATCTAAACAAGATATATAAACCAAACAAAGTCCCAAGAACAAAGGATCTTCGCTAATCCAGAAGTCTCCAGCATGCCTCAACGAGAAGCCTCGCGTCCTGCATCTGAAAACCACAAAATCCGCATGGATGAGAACCAGAGGTCCCCAGTACGGTAACAGCTTCCACATATATAATACATAATAATAGAGGAAAGCCGAAGGCAATCCTAGAACTTCCTCCAGAAAATATCAAAGCTTATAAACAAGCTAAACCGTAAGCGGAAACTAACTAAAGATCCTTCAGTCTAACTAATACTTCCCTTTCTACTTCCTTCAGACCTCCCAACAACCAGCAGGAGTATAATATAGCAAACACAGTTATATCAGACAAGAGATTTACAAATAGGAACAAATAAGGCATTTAGGCAATTAGCAAGTAATATGCAGTCAAATAGGCAATCTCAAACAATTCATGTAGTATGCTTATGATGCATGCCTGTCCCTAGTGGCTGATGATATCATCTGTCGGTTATAGAGCCAACCCGACAAGTCCTGGTAGCTAGCCATTGGACTGTCCCTCTGTCGTGCATCCCCAACTCGAGTTATACTCATCATAAACTTGATCATAATCATGATCCATATCCATCACCCTCACTGGTGAATATTTATCCATCACCATCACTGGTGAATATTTATGGGGGCGAACTCATCCGAGCCTTTCACAGTGCCCGGCCACACTTACGACATAGGGTCAAAAGAGCTTCGAGTCTCAACCTGGAGCACATGGTGGCTAGCCATTGCTACTACCCAGGGAAACCCTCATCTCCAATGGTGGAAGTGCAAACCTTCACAATTCAATCAACATCATATATGCATTTATACTTGGCCATAAACATGGCTCCGCCGTAACACGGCAATAATCTAGCCATCCGGCTCACGGTTAAATCCATAACCAGCCAATTCATTAACAATTACGGCCCTTCGGCCCATGGCACAACAAGCACTTCCACCGCCATTCTCCGCATCTCACATAATCATCTTTGATCCTCAATGATCATTCATTTTTCCCTTGCTTCACTCGCAAGTTACCACATTCACTAGCCCTTTTTCTCATGCTAGGCATATCATAATGATTTAAGACATAAGTGGTGAGATCGGAGGCTTAGAAGTATGAAATTTGGCTTTTAAAACTCAAAAATCAACTTTGGGATGAAAACAGGTCCACGCGTATGCGCACTCCACGCGCACGCGTGGATGGCGCTTTCTCGAAGAACGGCGCGTACGCACCAAGTGCGCCTACGCGCGAGGGGTCATTCTGCTAAAAATTTTCTAAGTTAAAAGCTGCAGAATTTACAGATTCAAACCCCAATCTTCCGACGGACATAACTTCCTCATTTTAAATCGTTTTTCACTCGTTCTTCGAACGGCATGGACATCCCGGATCCAATTTCATTTCTAAACAGATTTGGCACAAATCAGAGATCCGTAGTCCAAGTTATGTCCCGTCAAAGTATGCCCAAAAACCATGTTTTCATACAAAACCACAAGGTGCCATTTTCAAAACAAGCCACTTTCAACTCTTTTCGAAACCAATCAAACATGCCAATTTCAATCCTTCTCTTTGAAATCATTCAAAATGTACCAAAATCAACAACAAGCCATCCTCAACTCACACATTGACACTTTACCAAGGTTTCCAAAACCACATCCAACCATTTTAACACTTCTCAATCAAATGGCTAAAGGACAAACACAATATCATGTCATACATCCTTCCTCATCCCAATTTCCAATAATACCATTTCCAATTAACCATCATTATACATAATCAACATCATACTCACCATCAACATGGTACCACCCATCAATTCAACCTCAATCATCCATCAAGCATATATCACAACATGCATTTCTCATATTTCACACAATCAAGGCATCAATATTCATAATCACATATATGAACACATCATATATTTCAACCATTCAACAACACCAACAATTCAATGCCTATCTTAGGGCCTCTAGCCTAAGTATTTCCTACCACATTACATATTAGATACGGGAAACTAAAACCATACCTTAGCCGATTCCCCAAGCTCAACCGGAGCACTTCCAAACCACTTGTCCACAAGCTCTCAAGGTATCAACACCTCCAAGAACAGATTTTATCACACAAAACCCTCTTCCAAGCTTTCCAAAATCACCAATCAAGCTCCAATATTCACATATACACAACCTAAGCCACAATCATCATACCCATACACAACATCTCAATACCCAAACATCATAGAACAAAAAATTATACTAGGGTTGAGAATCTTACCACATCCAAGGTCCAAGGAGACAAGATTAACCTTCTCCTTCAAGAGAGTTGGGTCCTATAACATCAAAGAACCCAAAATCTCAACATTTTTGCTCATGAAACTCGAAATCAAGGGCTGGAATTTCGAACAGTAAAACGTGGCTTACCTCAAGATTGATTGTATGGGTTTTGTAGAGCTCTCCGCGGTGAACGCGTGGCCGCAAACGGAGCGGCAATCGGAGCTCTAGATCAAAAGTTATGGTGGTTTGAAGATCAAGTGAGAGAAGGAAGTTGAGAGAGTGTTCTTCCCCCTTCCATCTCAATTTTCAGCGTGTTTTGGTGTTGTGTGAGGAGAGAGAGTGCTGAAAACTAGGGTTTTGGTTTAGTTATGTTGGGCCAAGGGCCCACTTTGGGTCCGGTTGGCCCGGTTTGGCCCGTTCGGTCCAATCTTGGTCCGAATTCTATAAAATTGGTACCGAAATTCTCGTCTCAATTTCTTCTATCATATTAAGCCATAAAAATATCATTTTTGGCTTTCTAGAATAAATTCTCATATATGGGTTAATTAGCCGTTAATTAACCGGGTCTTACATTATTCATCTTACAAATTAACACAATCAATTAGTTTAATTATAGATAATTAATTATAATTGATATAACTCATTTTATTATACTTTCTAAAAAAATAATTAAAAAGGAACGTTTTAATTTTTTGTTAAAGTAAAATAAAATAAAATACATAAATTGAATAGATATAAATCTGAAAATTATAAAATTTTATTAACAATTCAAATAAATTAGTACCATAAAAATAAATTCAATATCTATTTAAAATAATTACTGACCTTTTATTCTTCTAATTATTAATAATTTAAATAAAATAATACACTATAATTTATTTTTTTATTTATTTTAAGTAATTACTAATATTTTATTTTTTTAATTATTTTTTTGTCTTATTTATTATTCATGCTTTCGATCAAATATATTAATAAACAAATAAACTAAATTAACTACCTCAATTATACTTGGACTATTCAACAATTCAACAAAATCTTTTCAATTTGGAATTAACTACTAACCATAGAAAATAGACAATTTAGAGTAATTTAGTATTATGAATATTAATTATGTATCGTAAAATAACCTAAAATCATAATGTAATTTATTTTTAAAAAATTAATCAAGCATTATTGTTAATTATGAAATAACCTAAAATTATAATGCATTTTATTTTAAAGAAACAATCAACCATTAACATCAATAAATAAAAACTATAGTCAAAATGCTTTGATTAAAATATGAGAGGTTAATTACTACTCATTATTAATAATATATCGATTATATAAAAAAATAAAAATATAATTATCCGCATTTACATCATTAGAAGAATTAGTATCACAAATAGAATTTTATCATAAAAAAAAGAGTAAAATTGCATATATATATATATATATATATATATATATATATATATATATTGAATTTAAAAAATAAAGATCGTTAAGTAATTAAGATTTTTTTGAAATAAATAGTAAAAAAGAAATAAATGTTATAAACTATATTCTTTCATAAATAACCCTTTTAAGTTGTAGATTATGTTTGGCATGGTTTATTTGTATATCATTTAAATTGACATTATTTTTATAACGATCATTTATTCTTAATAATTGTTAGAATTTTTGATCCCTTACAATAATTATCTATAAAAAAGAAACATATATATTCTGAAAAAGTTATTAAATAAATTTATTCTTTTTGCCTTATTTTTATATTAAAATTCTTTTATTTTGTCCTTTTTTAACTATTATCATGTTATTATAATTTTTAAATAATATTGAAAAAAAATCTTTAAAAATAGAAATAACGATAACACTTCGAATAATTAATTCAATAGAATTAAACTTAAATGAATAAGATGATTTAATTAATTATACAGATAATAGTATATTTATAAATATTAATAATAAAAATAGTCTTACTAATGTAAATGACCAATACAATAATTATATGAAAAAAATAAATAATTACATAATTGCATAATTTTTAAGATCCTATATGATTGAATTTAATAAACAAATTCAAAAATATTTATACGATAATGTTCTAATATTTTAACATACTGTAAATTATACTATAATTTTATATATCATATTATAACTTTAAGTCAACTCCTTAAATACATGAAGTACACATGATAAAAGAGAATATTAGAAAACAAAGTTATAGTAAGATTATTTAAAAATACTGTAAAAAAGACACATATCTTTTGTTAATCAAAAGTTAGAAGGAAAAATATGTGCCTAATAATGAACAACTAAAATAGACAAAAATCTTTAAAATAAAAAATATAAAAAAAATAAAATGTATAAGTAGTGATAAAAGAAATAAAAATTAAATAAATTACAAAAAATATACCCTAAACACAAGAGAGAGAGAAAGAAAGAGAGAAAAGAGAAGGAATAAGTAAAAAACACATTATGATTTCGTATAAATAGATGAAACTGAAAAAATAAACTAATTAAATTAATTCATGTATTTCGTTATCATATTTATTATTTACTAAAATAATTTGATATCTACTCCAATCAAATCAAATCAAATAATTAATATAATTAACTAAATTAATTAATTGGTATAATTAATTATGAAATTTGAATGTCTAATCAAATTAATTAATTGATATCATTAATTAGTTATAATTGATTTGCTTTACAGAATTAAAAGAAATAAATTGGGAAACACTCTCAAAAGCATGCCACGTCAGCTCCATCATTAAGTGTAGAAATCTGATTTTTATATAATAGAATAGATAATAGAATAAATAGAATAGATAGATAATAAAGATATTTTCTTAAATTAGTATAATTATGCATTATTCATTAAATATTAATTGTAATATCGTAATATAATTATAATAAAGATATTTTTTAAAATAAATTTACTTAGAGAAATATAAAATAGTTATTAATAACCGGTGCCATTATCATATAATTATCATATTATTATTATTAAAATGATTAAAAATATTTTTGATTCACAATTGATAAGTAATTTAATAATTCATTAAATATTGATTTTATATAACTATAATAAAAATATTTTTTAAATTAGTATAATTATGCATTATTACTTAAATACTAATTATAGTATAATTATAATAAATATATTTTTATAAAATAAACTTAGAAGAGAAAATAGTGTATTCATTTTGGCAGAAAAATGAATTCATAAAAAATCGATATCTCATTTCTATTAGTTGGGAGGAAAACCCAATTTTAATATATTAAGTAGATTTATATAGTATTTTTTAGGACATTGTCTTAAAATATCCCTAAAGTTAAATCGAACAACATTGAAAATACTCTAAACATTTAGACAGTATACTATACCCTAATCAACTGATACATAAAGAGTTTCTTTCGTTTGAATGCCAAATGACAATGATAATCACGTGAAAACTAGCCTCTTTAATTTCACGTTTTGTAAGTACTAGTAATATTAGATAGGGTATTTTTACAATATGTGATTTTTCTATATAGATGAGATAAGATTATAAATGATCAAAAGACTCAGCATGTGAAAAGCAAAAATTCTTAATAAAATTGGTAAGATTATTAAATCTGTTTTTAATAGTTTGTTTATATATTATCTTAGTTTTTATAAGATGTTTAAGAGTTTGTTTAGGCGTTATTCTCGAAAATGATATTTTTTAAATGATATTTATTTAAAAGATCTTTTACAAATTAAAAATAATTTTATATTTGAATATTTCATATAAAAAGATCTTTTTATCTATTAATTATGTTTGGATAAAATAAGATAAAAGTACTTTTTTATTCATTTATTATGTGAAAAACATATTTTTTAAAGAAAAAGACCTTTTAAAAAAAGATATAAATTGTAGCTTCTCAAAAAAGATATTTTTTATTTTTCTTGTACTTTTACTTTTATTATTAAAAATTTGGCAAATACATTAAAAAATAAAAAAGATCTTTTTTTATTAAAATTTTTTTTTTATCGATTTAATAGCGACAAAACAAGCACTAAGTCTATGGCAGAGAAGCTAATTTCACTACAAATGAGATTTTTGTGAAGTAATAAGGATGGAAAAAATGAAATACCTTTAATAAAATGGGAATTGGTGCAGACTCCGAAAAAACTAGGTGGATTAGAGATGCAGTAATTCAAAATATAGCTCTCTTGTTTAAGTGGGGGTGGTGATTTTCAAAAGAAGACTACCCATTATAGAAGAAAATTGTGTATTCATGGAATAATTTAATTTTTTCAAAGATGCTTTCTAGTCGGCCCAAATTAGCAAATTAGTACTTTATTTGAAAAGGCTAGTCATAAAAGAAACATAGCAAAAAGAGAGACACTATCCTAAATAAGAATTCACATATTGCCATCAACTGATGATGTTTTCATAAATATAAAAAATGTTTATAATATTTCTAGAACAACTCAGTGCTCTTATACAAAATTACATAGAGCAGGTGGTGTATTTTCAGCTTTTTGATCATCAACTCAAATTCTCACAATCAACTCTAACATGACCCGAATCAAGCCATGATTGGCGCTCAAGAGACAAGTCCCTCAGCAAGCTAAACGACCAAATTTTTAGAAAAACGGACAGAATCTCTTCTGTTCCTAGGACCTTACCAACATAAATATTATCTTTCCGTGTCAACAATAAACATCCATTTCCAAAGACAACAACAACAACATATTCCAATCATATCTACAACCAAACATGTCCAAAATACGCATCATATGTATTAAGTTGATAATTAGAGTATATAGTTAAATCCATAAGTCTTACATAACCAAATTATAATTACTATCTAAACAGTTCGATATTCAAAATAACATAACCCACACGAGGATCCTGCCTATTGCATATGGAGCATTGACATAATCTATATTTTGAGCAAATGTTCCATTACATAATTACTTAGCCCTTAGAAAGAAGAATGGCTCACTGAAATGACTAAGATCTACTGAGGGGCAGGTGGAATGGAACCTGGAATGACTCCTGTATCTGAAAAACATGGGAATATAATAGAGTGAGTTTTGCAACTCAGTGAGCAAACATTACATCCATAACCCACACGAGACAATACAAATTTTACCATGAAAATTATATTTCTATCGAAAGATGAGAAATTCATATTAATTAATTATGTGAAGGTTTAATTACTCTGTTGGTCCCTATAGTTTTGCGAAATTTTTAATTAGGTCTCTGTACTTTTTTTCCTTTTAATTAAGTCCTTGCACCAATTTTTTTTTAATTGGGTCCTTACACTTTTTTTCCTTTTATTTGGGTCCCTGAACCAATTTTTTTTAATTGGATCCCTATAAAATTAAGCCATTTACTGCTAAGAGGGACCTAATTGAAAAAAAAAATTGGTGCAGGGACCTAATTAAAAGGAAAAAAAGTATAGGGACCTAATTAAAAATTTTGCAAAACTATAAAGATCAACAGAGTAATTAAACCTTATGTAAATAAATAGATAAATAATTAAGCGGAATGAACTGAACTGAGAGTTTTCATTCCAGAAGTCAAATCAAATTAAATATGACACACTTAGGGTGGCTCCACCTCTAAGGGTAGCCCTTTTCTCTAGTGTGCGCGCACGGTATAACAGATCTAACGTGTGGTCTACACGTTGGGCTATCAACCCGCCTGCTAGCTGAGGTATGAGTTAGATACATCTAAGTTAACATCATAACCGCCGTTAACTATGGTTTTCTAGTCAGAGTCTTCCAACCAATCCAAATCAAATCACTTATAACAAATATCCAATACTTATAACATATTACTAAATTCATAATAAATCAAAGAGAAAAGGACAAATAGATCCCTGACTTTTTGTCTCGCAGACGTTTTCGTCCCTAACCATTGAAAAATACTTTTAAGTCCCTAACCTTCACAAAATTTGGACGGATCAGTCCCTGACGGAGGCATTTGGACGGATCAGTCCCTGACGGAGGCTTTTGGACGGAGGGACTGATCCGTCCAAGTTTTGTGAAGGTCAGGGACTTAAAAGTATTTTTCAATGGTCAGGGACAAAAATGACCGTGGGACAAAAGATCAGGGAGCTATTTGTCTTTTTCTCTAAATCGAATATATATAAGAATGGATACTAAAATTTAATTAAAGTTTAATAAAGTTAAGTAAGAAAATATACATGCTTTATAAAATATATAAATATCGTCCTGTGTGTATTTTTTTATAAAATTATTAATTTCCAAAAATCAATATTCATTCTAATAATTCAAAAATCATAACAATCAAATATTTTCAAATGTTAGTGATGAGTGAATATTTTATACGCTTTTTGATATCACTTTCATATAGTTTTTAAGTGTTTTATTTAGTTTTTATTAAGTTTTTATAGGTTTTAGTGTTAAATTCACATTTTTGGATTCTACTATGAGTTTTTGTGTTTGTGGGTAATTTTAGGTATTTTTTGGCTAAAATTGAGGAGTTGGAGCAGAAGTCTGATTCAGAAACAAAGAAAGCACTGCAGATGCTGTCCAGATCTGACTTGCCTGTATTCAGAAGAGCATTTCTGGAGCTACAAAAGTCCAAATGGAGCGCTCTTAACGGTTATGGAAAGCTGACTTCCAAAGCTTTCCATAAATATATAATAGTCCATACTTTGCTTCGGATTAGAAGGTCCAAAACTGGCGTCCAACGCCAGCTTCCTGCCCCCTTCCAGGCGTTTAGCGCCCAAAGAGTAGAGCCCAGCATCCAAAGGCCCAGAGAGGACCCCCTAGATGGCATTCCATGCTCAAGGAACCTTATATCACGTGGATCTCATCAAGTTCAGTCCAAACACTTACCAAGTGGGCCCTAGAAGTGGATTTTAGCACTAAAAAGACTGTTGTACCCTTACTAGTCATTAGCTTAGTAGTTAAGGGATTTTATTCATGTCATTCAAACAACTTACATCACTTTTCTCATTATACACATTTATCATTGTGTTTTACCTCAGTATAAGTTTCTAAACCTCCTAGGTTGAGGGGAGGAGCCCTGCTGAGTCCTATGAATTAATAAAAGTACTATTTCTTCTTCTTCGATCCGTATCTGATCTATCTCTAAGATGTATATCCGATCTTCATCGTGATGAACAGAATGATCTAATAAATTAGCTCTGTTCATCACATTAAGATGAACGTGCCTGACAAACACTCGCGTCTACTTGGGTTCGTGTGAGTACCTGGAAGAAAAGCATGAGCCAACAGCTATGTTTATACATCTCTTAGACGGTTAATCCACGACTTCGTTGGGGACTTCTCGAGATACCAGTTCAGCCGATCTCCGGGGAGATTAAGGTCTCTGTGGTATAGGCTAGAATCCAAGAAGCAGCGTTCTCTGATCCGAAAGATTTGACCTTTTCTGTGGCGTTTTGAGTAGGATCGCAAAGAGAATGACTTGCTAGAGCTTCACCCTCCATTGGATTGAATGACCAAGGGCCCTAGCATTCATTCTGTAGTAGAGGAGATCAATGACCACGAGCAATGACTTTGATCACTTACAGCCTGCCATAGAAGAAGATCATTCACAAGCAAAGAAGATAGTAGTACTAGAGTTAGTTCAGAAAGACAAAGCAACTCCGACTCTCAACTCAATTCCCATCATATAATTCCTATTATTTTATCCAAGCATTTATGACATATAACATTCAAGATACAATCAACAAACTTCTGATTTCGCCTGACTAAGACCTGCAAGACAACCATTGCTTGCTTCAAGCCACAATCCTCGTGGAATCGATCCTGACTCGCTCAGGTATTACTTGGACGACCTAGTGCACTTGCTGGTACTGCTGCTGTTCGAAAATGTGTGAGGTTTTGCGTACACGCGCACTAAGATTTTGGCGCCGTTGCCGGGAATTGTTGAGTTTGGACAAACTAAAGGATTGTCTTGCTCCATAGATCAGGTAATTTTTATTTTTGTTAAGTCTTTGATTTTGATTTTTTTCTTCTCTATTTTTCGAAAAATTAAAAAGTTTTTTTCCAAAAATATTTTTCTTTTTTTTGTTCAATTTATGTTCTTGTTCAGTCTTTGATTTTTGCAAGAGTATAACTTTGATTAAAGTTCTTTATTTTTATTTTCTTCTTTTTCAAATTTTGGAAAATTTCAATACCCTTTTCAAAAATATTTTTCTTTTTGTTTAATCCTTGTTCTTTGAATGTATCTATTTTCTTGGTAATTGGTCATTCCTTTGAGTCTTTCTTTCAAAAAAAAATTTCAAAAATAATTTTTATTTATTTAATTCTTGTTTCAATTTTTAAGTTTGGAGTTTTCTTGTTATTTTTCTTTAATTTTCAAAAATTTATTTTTAGTTTCCTAAAAATTTTAAGTTTGGTATTCCTTTTATGTTCGTGTGTTCTTTGAGTCTTTAAATTTTGTTCTTTGTGTTCTTGTGAGCCTTCAAGGTGTTCTTGAGTCTTGTGTGTGTCTTGATCTTAAAATTTTTAAGTTTGGTGTCCTTTGGTGTTTCCCTCCAAACTTTCGAAAAAACAAGGGTGCTAGATCTAAAAATTTTAAGTCTTGTGTCTTTTTTGTATTTTTCTCTTTCATCATAAAATTCAAAAAATCAAAAAAATATATTTTCTAACTTAATTTCAACTTAATTTTCGAATTTTTTTCATTAAACTTTAGATTTCAATTTTAAAATTTTATCTTATCATATCTTAGTTGTCAAGTTTTTAAAAATCAAAATTTTCAAAATTAAAAATTATATCTTTTTCAAAAATCTTATCCTTTTCAAAATTCAAAAATCTTATCGTATCTTTTTCAAAATTCAAAAATCTCATCTTATCTTTTTCAAATTTCAAATTTTAAAAATTAAATCTTTTTCAAAATCAATTTTCTAATCTTATCTTTTTATTTTCTTCTCTTATCTTTTTTCTAATTTTGAATTTCAATTTCAAATCTTTTCATATCTTATCTTTTATTTTATTTTTTTAAATTAAAAATCTTTCCTTAATTAATATCTTATCTTCTCTCTCTTATTTTTCAAAACCACATAACTAACTTTTTCCTTCCTTAATTTTCGAAAATACCTCTCTCTTTCTTTCTCTTATTTTTCAAAACTACCTAACTAATTCCTCTCTTCTTAATTTTCGAAAACTACTTCTCTTCTTCTCTCTCTTCTTTTTCAAAACTACCTAACTAATTCTCCTCTTCTTCTCTATTCTATATTTTTGAATTTTAATTATAAAATTTTAAATTCTTTTTAATTAATTAATTGAAATTTTGGTTTAATTAAATAAATAAATAAAAAATATTTTAATTATTATTCACCTCTTTTACTTCTTTCTCTTCTTCTACTCCTTCTATCTTCTTCTTTCTTCATCTTCTACCTTTCTTAATCATGAATCTAAGTGGGAATGAAGAGTTTAAAAGAACTTTGGGATCTTACACAACTCCCACTGCTGACTTCTATGGAAGAAGTATCAGCATACCTCAAAATCAGAGCTAGTAGCTTTGAATTAAACCCTTAACTTATTACTAGGGGTGGCAAAGCGGGCCGGCCCGCCCCAACCCGCCCCGCCCCGCCTAGGCCCGCCCTATAAACGGGGCGGACCGCCCCGCCCCGCCAACTAAAATGGGTTCAAAATACTAGCCCGCTCCGCTTTATGGCGGATTGGCGGGTTGGCGGGCTAGCCCGCTTTTTTTTTTTTGAAACATAAAACTTTCATTAAAATTAACCAAAAAATAATAATTAAAAAATCAAATACAAATAAAAAATAGTCAAATTATAATATAATTTTTTTATTATTTTTTTAATTTTTAACTTCAATAAAATTGTTCAAAATAATATTTGTCAATAGAATCATCTTTATTTTAAAAAATAAGTCACATAATTTGAGCATATATACAAAATTATAAAATAAAATAAATAAAGTTAATAACTAAAAGAAGAATAAAAACAAAAAATGAAAAAAAAGTGTTTAAAAATTCTATAATTATTAATTTTATAATAGTAATCACTCTTTTATTTAATAAAAAAGAAAAAGAAAAATAAAAACCTTCGGCCCGGCGGACCGGCCCGCCCCGCCTTGTCAAAACCCGCCAATTTGGCGGTGCGGGTTTGGCGGGTTTTTTTAAATTTGGCGGGCTCCAAATCCTAACCCGACCCGCCTTTTTAGCGGGTTTAGCGGATCGGCCCGACGGGCTCGACCCGTTTTGCCACCCATACTTATTACTCTGCTGTAGCAGAACTGCCAGTATTCTGGGCTTCCTCAGGAAAAATCTACAAAATTTCTTACAGATTTCTTAAGAATTGCTGACACAGTACACAGTGAAGGAGTAGACCAAGAGGTCTACAGGTTACTGCTCTTTCCTTTTGCTTTAAGGATCAAGCAAAAAGGTGGTTGGATAACCAGCCTAAAGATAGTTTAAAAACTTGGAAACAGTTAGTGGACAAGTTTTTAAATCATTATTTTTCTCCTAGAAAGATGACCCAGCTGAGGCTGGACATCCAAGGCTTCAAATAAGGAGATAATGAATCTCTTTATGATGCTTGGGGAAGGTATAAGAGGATGCTAAAGAAATGTCCCACTGAAATATTTTCAGAATGGGTACAGTTAGACATCTTCTACTATGGGCTTTCAGACATGGCTAGAATGTTCTTGGACCACTCTGCTGGTGGTTCCATACACATGAGAAAGACCATAGGAGATGTTCAAGAGCTTATTAAGATAGTTGCCACTAATCAGCATCTATACTCATCTCCTGAGACCTCTATAAAAGGAGAGGTTAAGGCAGTAGCTACTGAACCTAACCCTCCAGAGCAGGATGGCCCATTGACTCAGCAACTGCACACCCTTGCCCAGCAAATGCTAGAACTGCAAGAGGCTTTGCGAGAAACTCAGGCTTCTAACAGGAATATAGAAGCCCAGTTAAGTCAAACAAGGCAGCAATTATCAAAGCAGATAACAGATGACTGCCAGGCTATCTAACTGAGGAGTGGGAAAACCTTAAACACCCAACCTCAGTATAATAAAAACAAAAAGCCCATAGAGGATAACCAGATCTATGGACAAAATGACTCTAGGCGTCTAAACGCCCAGAAAGGTAACCCTACTGGCGTTGAATGCCAAGAAAAGGGAGATATTGGGCGTCTAAACACCTAAGGGGGTAGCAGCATAGGCGTTGAACGCCCATGCAAGGGAGGTCAGTCGTTCATTGATAACAACCCTCCTAAGCAAGCTGGTAACCCCCCTTCCAACTCACATGGCATTCGGCTTTCTTCAACCAAGGTTGATGAGTACAAGGCTAAAATGCCATTTCTTCAGAAACTCTGTCAAGAGGAAAGGGATAAACAGTTTGCATGCTTTGCGGAATATCTCAGAACATTAGAGATAAAGATCCCTTTCACAGAAGCTCTTGAACAGATACCTTCTTATGAAAAGTTCATGAAGGACATTCTAAGTCATAAGAAGGATTGGAGAGAGACACAAACAGTCCTCCCCACTGAGGAATGCAGTGCAATCATTCAGAACAGCTTGCCAGAGAAGCTTAAAGATCCTGGAAGCTTTATGATACTATGCACTCTAGGTGATGCTTGTACAAGGACAACTCTATGTGACCTTGGAGTAAGCATCAACCTAATACCAACTTCACTAATAAAGAAGCTCTGCTTGACTAATAAAGTCAAACCAACCTGCATGTGCCTTCAACTTGCTGATGGGTCTATTAAGATACCATCAGGAGTAATAGAGAACATGATTGTCAAGGTTGGGCCTTTTGCCTTTCCCATTGACTTTGTGGTATTGGACATAGAGGGGCACAAGAGTGCATCTCTTATCCTAGGAAGACCTTTCCTAGTCATAGGACGAACCCTCATTGATGTTGAAAAAGGGGAAGTAACCCTAAGAGTCAATGAGGAGAAGTTCGTACTGAATGCTGTGAAGGCTATGCAGCATCCAGACATTCCTGAGGAATGTCTGAGCATTGAGTTATTATTACTTGATGCGACCCGGTACACTTGCTGGTTAGTATTTGTGAGTTTGGAAATTCGTTTTTCCACAAAACACCATCACCGTCCAGGTTGTTCCTAAGAAGGGTGGAATGACAGTGATTCACAATGAAAAGAATGAACTGATCCCAAAAAGGACAGTTACAGGGTGGTGTATGTGCATTGATTACAAAAAACTCAATGACGCCACTAGGAAAGATCACTTTTCTTTACCCTTCATTGACCAAATGCTAGAAAGACTAGCAGGTCATGGTTTTTATTCTTTCCTGGATGGATATTCCGGGTACAATCAAATAGTAGTAGATCCACAAGATCAAGAGAAGACGGCATTCACATGTCCTTCGGGCGTATTCGTCTATAGACAAATGCCATTTGGCCTGTGCAATGCACCTGCCACCTTTCAGAGATGTATGTTATCCATCTTCTTTGACATGGTAGATGATGAGCGGATATTTTATACGCTTTTTAGGGTTAATTTCATATAGTTTTTAGTATGATTTAGTTAGTTTTTAGTATATTTTCATTAGTTTCTAGGCAAAATTCATATTTCTGGACTTTACTATGAGTTTGTGTGTTTTTTTGTAATTTCAGGTATTTTCTGGCTGAAATTGAGGGAGCTGAGCAAAAATCTGATTCAGGCTGAAAAAGGACTGCTGATGCTGTTGGATTCTGATCTCTCTGCACTCGGAATAGATTTTCTGGAGCTACAGGAGTCCAATTGGCACGCTCCCAATTGCGTTGGAAAATAGACATCCAGGGCTTTCTAGCAATATATAATAGTCCATACTTTTCTCAAGGATAGATGATGTAAACTGGCATTCAACGACAGTTCCATGTTGCAGTCTGGCGTTAAACGCCAGAAACAGGTTACAAGTTGGAGTTAAACGCCCAAAACAGATTACAACCTGGCGTTTAACTCCAGAAATAGCCTAAGCACGTGTAAAGCTTAAGTCTCAGCCCCAGCACACACCAAGTGGGCTCTAGAAGTGGATTTCTGCACTATCTATCATAGTTTACTCATTCTCTGCAAACCTAGATTACTAGCTTACTATTTAAACAACTTTTAGAGGATTATTTTGTATCTCATGACATTTTAGATCTGAACTTTGTACTCCTTGACGGCATGAGTCTCTAACTCCATTGTTGGGGGTGAGGAGCTCTGCTGTGTCTCGATGAATTAATACAATTACTTCTGTTTTCCATTCAAACACGCTTGTTTCTATCTAAGATATTTATTCGCACTTCAATATGATGAATGTGATGATCCGTGATACTCATCACCATTCTCAACCTATGAACGCGTGCCTGACAACCACCTCCGTTCTACATTAGATTGAATAAGTATCACTTGGATTCCTTGATCAGAATCTTCGTGGTATAAGCTAGAATCCATTGGCAGCATTCTTGAGAATCCGGAAAGTCTAAACTTTGTCTGTGATATTCCGAGTAGGATTCAGGGATTGAATGACTGTGACGAGCTTCAAACTCACAAAGGTTGGGCGTAGTGACAGACGCAAAAGGACCAACGGATCCTATTCCAGCATGAGTGAGAACCGACAGATGATTAGCCGGGCGGTGACAGCGCACCTGGACCATTTTCACTGAGAGGACGGATGGTAGCCATTGACAACGGTGATCCACCAACATACAGCTTGCCATAGGAGGAAACTTGCGTGCGTGAAGAAGATGACAGTAGGAAAGCAGAGATTCAGAAGACAAAGCATCTCCAAAACTCCAACATATTCTCCATTACTGCATAACAAGTATTTATTTCTTGCTCTTTTATTCTTCGTAATTCAACTTGATAATTATAATTGATATCCTGACTAAGAGTTACAAGATAACCATAGATTGCCTCAAGCCAACAATCTCTGTGGGATTCGACCCTTACTCACGTAAGGTATTACTTGGACGACCCAGTGCACTTGCTGGTTAGTGGTACGAGTTGTGAAAAGTGTGATTCACAATTTGTGCACCAAGTTTTTAGCGCTGTTGCTGGGGATTGTTCGAGTTTGGACAACTGACGGTTTATTTTGTTGCTTAGATTAGGAAAATTTTTTTCTTAATCCTTATTTTCTCTTTTTAATTTTTTTCGAAAATTTTATAAACTGATAATTGAGTTTTTCTATTTGAGTTTAGTTTCATATCTTAAGTTTGGTGTTTTCTTGTTGATTTTTCTTTAGTTTTCGAAAATTTTATTTTGGTTTTCTAAAACTTTTAAGTTTGGTGTTCTATCTTCATGTTCTTGTTGTTCTTGTGAGTCTTCAAAGTGTTCTTGAGTCTTCCTTGTGTTTTGATCTTAAAATTTTTAAGTTTGGTGTTCCTTGGTGTTTCCCTCCAAAATTTTTAAAAATAAGGAATATTAGATCTAAAAATTTTAAGTTGTGTGTCTTTTGTGTGTTTTTCTCTTTCATCATAAAATTCAAAAATAAAAAAATATCTTTTCTCTCTATTTTAAAGTGAATTTTCGAAAATTGCTTTTAAAATTCAGATTTCTATTTCAAAATTTAAAATCTTTTTCAAAAATCATATCCAAAGTTTTTCAAATCTTCTTAATTAAGTAATTATTTTAGTTTTAATTTTTTTTATTCTTAATTTTCGAAATCTATATTTAATTTCTAGTTATTTTATTTCATTTTTTTTATTCGTTCTCTTTTTATAAAATAAAAATAAAAATATTTTAATTGCAATTCACATCAATTCTCTTTTCTCCATCATGGACCTAAGTGGAAATGAGCAGTCCAGAAGGACTCTGGGGTTATATGCTAATCCCACTACTGCTTCATATGGGAGCAGTATCTGTATACCCTCCATTGGAGTCAGTAGCTTTGAGTTGAATCCTCAGCTCATTATCATGGTCCAGCAAAGTTGCCAGTATTCCGGTCTTCCACAGGAAGAACTTACAGAGTTTCTGGCATAGTTTTTACAAATTGCTGACACAGTACATGATAAGAAAGTAGATCAGGATGTCTATAGATTATTACTGCTTCCATTTGCTATAAAAGACCAAGCTAAGAGGTGGTTAAATAACCAACCTAAGGCTAGCATAAGGACATGGAAACAGCTGTTAGAAAAATTCCTGAATCAATACTTCCCTCAAAAACGGATGACACAGCTAAGGCTGGACATCCAAGGCTTTAAACAAGGAGATAATAAATCTCTTTATGATGCCTGGGAGAGATACAGAGAGATGTTAAGAAAATGCCCCTCTAAAATGTTTTCAGAATGGGTGCAGTTAGACATCTTCTATTATGGGCTTACAAAGAAAGCTCAAATTTCTCTAGATCACTCAGCTGGTGGATCTATACACATGAGAAAGACAATTGAAGAGGCTCAAGAGCTTATTGATACAGTTGCCAGAAATCAGCATCTGTACCTAAATAGTGAATCTTCTATGAAAGAAGAGGCTAAAACAGTAACTGCTAAACTTAGTCCTGCAGAATAAATTACTGAATTCAATCAGCAATTAAACTTTCTAACAAAACAGCTGGCCGAATTCAAGGAGATACTACAAGACACAAGAATGGCTAATATAAATATGGAGGTACAGTTGAAGCAAATAGAACAACAGTTATCAAAACAAATAACAGAAGAGTGCTAAGCAGTTCAATTAAGAAGTGGAAAAATATTAAATACCTCACTTCAAGGTAGCAGGGAGCCAAGAAATGAACAAACTGTTATTCAAAATCCCTTTGAGGACAGTAAGAGCCCAGAGAGGAATAACTCTGGCGTTCAAACGCCAGAAACAAGCAAGGAGTTGGCGTCAAACGCCCAATGGAAGCTCAGTTCTGGCGTTCAAACGCCAGGAACAATTAAGGAGTTGGCGTCCAACACCAATCCAGCTTCTAACCCTGGCATTCAAATGCCAGTGAGGGATCAGACATACACAAGTGCTAATAACAACCCCTCTAAAAAGGCTTCTCCAACCACCTCTGTAGGAAATAAACCTGCAGCAACTAAGGTTGAGGAATATAAAGCCAGGATACCTTATCTTCAAAAACTCCGCCAAGAGGAGCATGATAAGCAATTTGCTCGCTTTACAGATTATCTCAGGACTCTTGAAATAAAGATTCTGTTTGCAGAGGCACTTGAGCAAATACCTTCTTATGCCAAGTTCATGAAAGAGATCTTAAGTCATAAAAAGGATTGGAGAGAAACTGAAAGAGTTCTCCTCACTGAAGAATGCAATGCAGTCATTCTGAAAAGCTTTCCAGAAAAGCTTAAAGATCCCAAGAGCTTTCTGATACCATGCATATTAGAGGAGAATTGCACAAAGACAACTTTATGTGATCTTGGGGCAAGCATCAACCTAATACCTGCATCCACTATCAGAAAGCTTGGTTTAACTGAAGAAGTTAAACCAACCCGGATATGTCTCCAACTTGCTGATGGCTCCATTAAAAACCCATCAGGCGTGATTGAGGACATGATTATCAGGGTTGGGCCATTTGCCTTTCCCACTAACTTTGTAGTGCTGGAAATGGAGGAGCACAAGAGTGCTACTCTCATTCTAGGAAGACCTTTCCTAGCAACTGGACGAACTCTCATTGATGTCCAAAAGGGGGAAGTAACCCTGAGAGTCAATGAGGATGAGTTTAAGTTGAATGCTGTCAAAGCCATGCAGCATCCAGACACACCAAAAGACTGCATAAAAGTTGATCTCATTGACTCTTTGGTAGAGGAGGTCAACATGGCTGAGAGTCTCGAATCAGAGTTGGAAGACATCTTTAAAGATGTTCAGCCTAATTTGGAGGGTTCAGAGGAATTAAAAGAGCCTCTGAGACCTCCTCAGGAAGAGGAGAAACCTCATAAACCCGAGCTCAAGCCATTACCACCATTCCTAAAATATGTATTTCTGGGAGAAGGTGACACTATTTCAGTGATCATAAGCTCTGCTTTAAATCCACTGGAAGAGGAAGCACTAATTCAAGTGCTAAGGACACACAAGACAACTCTTGGGTGGTCCATAAGTGACCTTAAGGGCATAAGCCCAGCTAGATGCATGCACAAAATCCTATTGGAGGATGATGCTAAGCCAGTGGTTCAACCACAAAGGCGGCTAAATCCAGCCATGAAGGAAGTGGTGCAGAAAGAGGTCACCAAATTACTGGAGGCTGGGATTATTTATTCTATTTCTGATAGCTCCTGGGTGAGCCCTGTTCAAGTTGTTCCCAAGAAGGGAGGCATGATAGTGGTTCATAATGAAAAAAATGAACTGGTTCCTACAAGAACAGTTACAGGGTGGCGCATGTGTATTGACTACAGAAGGCTCAATACAGCCACCAGAAAGGATCATTTTCCTTTACCATTCATAGACCAGATGCTAGAGAGACTAGCAGGTCATGAATATTACTGCTTTTTGGATGGCTATTCAGGTTACAACCAAATTGCAGCAGATCCTCAAGACCAAGAGAAAATATCATTCACATGTCCTTCTGGAGTATTTGCTTACAGAAGAATGCCTTTTGGTCTGTGTAATGCACCTGCAACCTTTCAGAGGTGCATGCTTTCTATCTTCTCTGATATAGTAGAGAAGTTTCTGGAAGTCTTCATGGATGACTTTTCAGTATTTGGAGACTCATTCAGCTCCTGCCTTGACCATTTAGCACTTGTTGAAAAGATGCCAAGAGACCAACCTAGTTTTAAACTGGGAAAAATGTCACTTTATGGTGACTGAAGGAATTGTCCTTGGGCATAAAATTTCAAACAAGGGAATAGAGGTGGATCAAGCTAAAGTGGAAGTAATTGAAAAATTACCACCACCTGCTAATGTTAAGGCAATCATAAGCTTTCTGGGGCATGCAGGATTCTATAGGAGGTTTATAAAGGATTTTTCAAAAATTGCAAAACCTCTAAGCAACCTGCTAGCTGCTAACACGCCATTCGTGTTTGACACAGAGTGTCTGCAAGCGTTTGAGACTCTGAAAGCTAAGCTGGTCACAGCACCAGTTATTTCTGCACCAGACTGGACTTTACCATTTGAACTAATGTGTGATGCCAGTGACCACGCCATTGGTGCAGTACTGGGCCAGAGGCATGACAAGATTCTGCATGTCATTTATTATGCTAGCCGTGTTTTAAATGATGCCCAGAAAAATTACACAACCACAGAAAAAGAATTGTTTGCAGTGGTTTATGCCATTGACAAGTTTAGATCATACTTAGTAGGATCAAAAGTGATTGTGTACACTGACCATGCTGCTCTTAAATATCTACTCACAAAGCAGGATTCAAAACCCAGGC
Organism: Arachis hypogaea; assembly: GCF_003086295.3. NCBI lineage: Eukaryota > Viridiplantae > Streptophyta > Magnoliopsida > Fabales > Fabaceae > Arachis > Arachis hypogaea. The sequence goes on from NC_092048.1 coordinate 111,093,056, forward strand.
TCATAAGATGGGTGTTGCTTCTACAAGAGTTTGATATAGAAATAAGAGACAGAAAAGGGACAGAGAACCAAGTGGCTGATCATCTGTCCCAGATAGAACCAGCAGAAAGGGAGTTTCTCCCCTCTATTGAGATCTCTGAGACCTTTCCGGATGAGCATTTATTTGCCATTCAGGAAACACCATGGTTTGCAGACATTGCAAACTATAAAGCTGCAAGGTTCATACCCAAGGAGTACAGCAGGCAACAAAAGAAAAAATTAATTACTGATGCAAAGTACTACTTGTGGGATGAACCCTATCTCTTTAAGAGATGTGCAGACGGAATAATCCGTAGGTGTGTGCCTAGAGAAGAAGCACAGAGGATCTTATGGCATTGCCATGGATCATAATATGGAGGCCATTTCAGAGGTGAGCGAATAGCCACCAAGGTCCTCCAATGTGGCTTCTACTGGCCTACACTCTATAGAGATTTCCGAGAGTTTGTACGTAACTGTGACAGTTGCCAAAGAGCTGGTAATCTGCCTCATGGTTATGCCATGCCTCAACAGGGAATCTTGGAGATTGAGTTGTTTGATGTATGGGGAATTGACTTCATGGGACCTTTCCCACCATCATACTCAAACACTTATATTCTGGTGGCAGTCGACTATGTATCAAAATGGGTAGAGGCCGTTGCCACATCCACCAATGATACTAAAACAGTGCTGAAGTTCCTCCAGAAACATATATTCAGCAGGTTTGGTGTCCATAGAGTACTAATCAATGATGGGGGCACTCACTTCTGCAACAAACAACTTTACTCTGCCATGGTCCGGTATGGGATTCGCCACAAGTGGCGACTCCATATCATCCACAGACAAATGGGCAAGCTGAAGTTTCTAATAGAGAACTAAAAAGAATCCTGGAACGGACTGTAAGTATCCGTAGAAATGATTGGGAAAGAAGCTTGGATGATGCTCTGTGGGCTTACAGAACAGCATTCAAGACTCTTATAGGGACCTCTCTGGTGCACGAAATTGTGATCATCAACAATGGAACCAAAGGACTTGGAGCTCTTAAACATGAATCACACTTTGTCACAACTCCGTACAACTAACCAGCAAGTGCACTAAGTCGTCCAAGTAATACCTTACGTGAGTAAGGGTCGATCCCACGGAGACTGTCGGCTTGAAGCAAGCTATGGTCACCTTGTAAATCTCAGTCAGGCGAATTCAGATGGTGACGAAGAATTGATAATTAAAAGATAAATAAAACATAAAATAAAGATAGAGATACTTATGTAATTCTTTGGTTAGAATTTTAGATAAGCGTATGAAGATGCTTTGTTCCTCCTGAACCTCTGATTTCCTATTGCCTTCTTCCAATCATTCATACTCCTTTCCATGGCAAGCTTTATGTTGGGCATCACCGTTGTCAATGGCTACTTCCCGTCCTCTCAGTGAAAACGTTCCAAATGCGCTGTCACCGCACGGCTAATCATCTGTCGGTTCTCGATCATGCTGGAATAGGATCTATTGATCGTTTTGCGTCTGTCACACGCCCAACAATCGCGAGTTTGAAGCTCATCACAGTCATCCCTTCCCAGATCCTACTCAGAATACCACAGACAAGGTTTAGACGTTCCGGATCTCAGGAATGGCCGCCAATAATTCTAGCCTATACCACAAAAGTTCCAATCTTTAGATTAGAAACCCAAGAGATACACATTCAAGCTTGTTTGCATGTAGAATGGAAGTGGTTGTCAGTCACGCATTCATAGGTGAGAATGGTGATGAGTGTCACATAGTCATCACATTCATCATGTTCTTGGGTGCGAATGAATATCTTGGAGAAGAATAGACTTGAGTTGAATAGAAAAACAATAGTACTTTGTATTAATTCATGAAGAACAGCAGAGCTCCACACCTTAATCTATGGTGTGTAGAAACTCCACCGTTGAAAATACATAAGAACAAGGTTTAGGCATGGCCGAATGGCCAGCCTCCAAACGTGTCTAAGATAGCATAAGACTTATCAAAGATCTCCAAATACAATAGCAAAAGGTCTTATTTATAGAAAACTAGTAGCCTAGGGTTACAGAAATAAGTAATTAATGCAGAAATCTTCTTCCGGGCCCACTTGATGTGTGCTTGGGCTGAGCATTGAAGCTTCCATGTGTAGAGACTTTTCTTGGAGTTAAACGCCAGCTCTCGTGCCAGTTTGGGCATTTAACTCCAGCTTTTGTGCCAGTTCCGGCGTTAAACGCCAGAATTCTTGAGCTGACTTGGAATGCCTGTTTGGGCTATCAAATCTTGAGCAAAGTATGGACTATTATACATTTCTGGAAAGCCCAGAATGTCTACTTTTCAAAGCAATTGAGAGCACGCCAATTGGGCTTCTTTAGCTCCAGAAAATCCACTTTGAGTGCAGGGAGGTCAGAATCCAACAGCATCTGCAGTCCTTTTTCAGCCTCTGAATCAGATTTTTGCTCAGGTCCCTCAATTTCAGCCAGAAAATACCTGAAATCACAGAAAAATACACAAACTCATAGTAAAGTCCAGAAGAGTAATTTTTATTTAAAAACTAATAAAAATATAATAAAAACTAATTAAAATATACTTAAAACATACTAAAAACCATGCCAAAAAGCGTATAAATTATTTGCTCATCACAACACCAAACTTAAATTGTTGCTTGTCCCCAAGCAACTAAAAATAAAATAGGATAAAAAGAAGAGAATATACAATGAATTCCAAAAACATCTATGAAGATCAGTATTAATTAGATGAGCGGGGCTTTTAGCTTTTTGCTTCTGAACAGTTTTGGCATCTCACTTTATCCTTTGAAGTTCAGAATGATTGGCATCTATAAGAACTCAGAATCCAGATAGTGTTATTGATTCTCCTAGTTAAGTATGTTGATTCTTGAACACAGCTACTTTATGAGTCTTGGCCGTGACCCTAAGCATTTTGTTTTCCAGTATTACCACCGGATACATAAATGCCACAGACACATAACTGGGTGAACCTTTTCAGATTGTGACTCAGCTTTGCTAGAGTCTCCAATTAGAGGTGTCCAGAGCTCTTAAGCACACTCTTTTTGCTTTTGGACCACGACTTTAACCGCTCAGTCTCAAGTTTTCACTTGACACCTTCACGCCACAAGCACATGGTTAGAGACAGCTTGGTTTAGCCGCTTAGGCCAGGATTTTATTCCTGTGGGCCCTCCTATCCACTGATGCTCAAAGCCTTGGATCCTTTTTATTTTACCCCTGCCTTTTGGTTTAAAGGGTTACTGGCTTTTTCTGCTTGCTTTTCTTTCTTTTTCTCCCTTTTTTTTCTTTTTTTTCGCATTTTTTTCGCACATATATATTTTTTTCTGCAAGCTTTTCACTGCTTTTTATTGCTTCAAGAATCAATTTTATGATTTTTCAGATTATCAAATAACATTTCTCCTTTTCCATCATTCTTTCAAGAGCCAACAATTTTAACATTCATAAACAATCAAATTAAAAAATATGCACTGTTCAAGCATTCATTCTGAAAAACAATAGTATTGCCACCACATCAAAATAATTAAACTGTTTTAAAATTTGAAATTCATGCACTTCTTTTTCTTTTTCAATTAAAAACATTTTTCATTTAAGAAAGGTGATGGATTCATTTTCATAGCTTTAAGGCATAGACACTTAGACACTAATGATCATGTAAAAAAGACAGAAACATAAATAAACATAAAGCACAATTTTTGAAAAACAGAAAATAAAGAACAAGGAAATTAAAGAACAGGTCCACCTTAGTGATGGCAGCTTGTTCTTCCTCTTGAAGATCTTACGGAGTGTTTGAGCTCCTCAATGTCTCTTCCTTGCCTTTGTTGTTCCTCTCTCATGGTTCTTTGGTCTTCTCTAATTTCATGGAGGAGGATGGAATGCTCTTGGTGCTCCACCCTTAGTTGTCCCATGTTGGAACTTAATTCTCCTAGGGAGGTGTTGATTTGCTCCCAATAGTTTTGTGGAGGAAAATGCATCCCTTGAGGCATATCAGGGATTTCATGATGAGGAGTTTCCTCATGCTCTTGGTGAGGTTCTCTCACTTGCTCCATCCTTTTCTTAGTGATGGGCTTGTCCTCATCAATGAGGATGTCTTCCTCTATGTCAATTCCAGCTGAATTGCAGAGATGACAAATGAGATGAGGGAAGGCTAACCTTGCCATAGTAGAGGACTTGTCCGCCACCTTGTAGAGTTCTTGGGATATAACCTCATGAACTTCTACTTCCTCTCTAATCATGATGCTATGAATCATGATAGCCCGGTCTATAGTAACTTCAGACCGGTTGCTAGTAGGAATGATTGAGCGTTGGATGAACTCCAACCATCCCCTAGCCACGGGCTTGAGGTCATTGATGCCAGGGCATTTTGGCCAGTTTCACTGACCTTTTCTTTACTGTTTTTAAGATAGTTTCATGTATTTTCTTAGGAAATAAGCTAGTTTTGGGTAGATATTCACTTATATCTTGATTCAAGCATACATTGTGCACTTTACATGATTTTATGAGAATTTTGCATGAATTATATGATAAATTAGATGATGCATGATCCCATGATTAAGAGCAAGACTTTGATGCACTTTGTTTGATTGATTTCAGGCCAAAAGAAGAAGAGAAGAGCCACGTTAGTGGCTACGTTAGTTACACTAACGTGGGCACTAACATGGAAGGAAGGAAAGCCCCAACGTTAATGAGAAAAGTTAGTGGCATTAACTTTGAAGAAGGAGAGCATGGAACGATAGCAAGGAAGACCCACGTTAAGAGTCACGTTAGCTACACTAACGTGAACTCTAACGTAGGGACAAAAGGCACCAAGCAACATTAATGGGGAAGGTGAGCCCCAATAACGCTTGCAAAAGGGGTATATGCTAACGTTAGTGGAAAAAGAGAGTGCCACTAACGTTTGCAAAGGCTAGAAGACCCACATTAGTCTCCACGTTAGTTAGATTAACGTGGGAACTAACGTGGAAGGAAAGGGAGATGCCAACGTTAGTGGAAAAGGTGATCTCCACTAACGTTTGTGAAACAAAAAGACCCACGTTAGCTTCCACGTTAACTAGATTAACGTGGTAGTTAACGTGGGCAAAAGTCCCACCTGGCAGCCTGACCATGCCTTCTTCAAACAAGAATAACTTGAGCCACAAAACTCCAAATGAGGTGATTCTAGTGGCATTGGAAAGTAGGATTCCAGAGCTTTCCAAGCATATATGGCACTACATGGTGGACACTAAATTTGAGGGAGAAAACCTGCCCCGAAAGTGCAAAGATGAACATGGTATCAACCTGTAGTAAGGCCAACTGACCTCTTCACCTTCCAAGAAGTGTAACTCGAGTTGTAGAGCTCCAAATGATGCACTTCCAAAGGCATTGGAAAGTAGACATCCAGGGCTTTCCAACAATATATAATAGTATGGGGTGGACACTAAGTTTGAGCTTTAGAAATTGGCAATAATGAAGCCCTGATCGCTAGCATTAGTGGCACTCAAGTTTTCCAGTAACGCTAGTGACTATGCCAGTGACCATGTCCACTTCAAAGGAGCATAACATGAGCTACAGAGGTCCAATTGAGGTGATTCAAGTTGCATTAGAAAGCTGACATTCAAAGCTTTCCAACGATATATAATACTCTATAGTGGGCATGAAATTGGAGCACAAACAAGAGGCATCTTTTAAGCCCTAAAAACACCAACTGGGCAGCAAGTGCAACATTAGCCACAATAACTTTAGCACTAACGCCACACTTGTAGTGTTAGTGTGACTAACTTTAGCACTAACTTTAGTACCTGGACCTCAACTTGACTCACTTCTCTCTCAAGTCCACTTCAAAGCTCAAGCAAGCAAGCCCAAAATTGTCAACCAATCAAGACCACAAGAAGCATCTAGAGTAGGAATTTTCATTTAATTGTAATTTGCTTTTAATTTCATTTGGTAATTTAGGAGAGCCTATATAAAGGCCTTAGTCTTTACATTGAAGGCATTCGGGAATGGGGGATTGAAGAGGGGTCTTCGGACTCCCTCCCCTCACACACTTTTCCTTCTCTTTCTTTTAGTTGTAATTTTCATTTATGAATATTAAATTTTCAATTTCAGTTTGAATCTTCATATTTACTTTTCTGCACTTTCTTTCTTTTCTATTTTTGTAGAGCAATGATCAACTAACTCTTTACATTGGGTTAGAGAGCTCTATTGCGATTCAATGGATTAAGTGTAGTTCTTATTCTTCTTCTTCTTTCTTTCCTCTTGATTTTACTAGAGGGCTTTCGATCTTCATCTAATTGGGTAGTTATCTTGGAAAAGAAACTATTCATACTTGGATCTCTTCTGAACCTTGAAAGAGGAATGAAGAGATCATGCTAGAAATGCTTTCTCATGCTGGACCAAATTGGGTGTGGATGGATATGTGACTATAATCCTTCCAACACTTGATTTGGGAAATGCATGTGGTATAATCAGTGACCATACTTCATCTCTTTTCATGAGCAATTGACCAAGGAATTGGCTATTGATCAAGATTTGAGAGATCGAATTACAAGAAATTGTAATTCGATCACTTAAGATTGCCAAGGAGATCAATGAATGCATTGATTGAGGAAGAGATGAGAATGAACTTGATCCGGAGGATTGCAATATCTCTTGATCCCAATGTTCATTTTATTTTTAGTTCTTACATTTACTTTTCTTGCTATTTTACTTTTCTGCACTTTATAGTTTTTTCTTTTACATTCATGTTATTTACACTTCCTGCTGCTCATCATTCAAATCTGAACTGTCTAACTAGGATAATCAATTAACCATTGATTGCTTAATCCATTAATCTCTGTGGGATTCGACCTCACTCTTTTGTAAGTTTTTACTTGACGATAAATTCGGTACACTTGCCGAAGGAAATTTGTTATGAGACAAGTTTTCCGTGCATCAAGTTTATGGCGCCGTTGCCGGGGATTAATTGTGATTAACAAACTACCGGTTGATTGATTTACTAGATTAGACACTTTTTTTGTCTTTGTTTTCTTTTGTTTCTTTATTTTCTTTTGCTAACTAACTGTTTGTGATATTGCCTCACTGGGAATTTCCTCATCTGTGACAATGGAGATTCCAATTTCTTTTGGTGATTATTGTTTGAGACAGAGCTTTCTGCAGGAAAGAAAGGAGCATCCATCATATTTTAGTCAATCAAATTTCATGGAAAACTCTCCACCACCACAGAATAATTCACTTTACTATGCTCATGGTGGGTGGGAGTATCAAGAACACGAAATGGGATAGTTTCCAGAGCCACAAAATGGTCCATATTTTGGTGAAATTGATCACTACTCAAGTTGTGGCTGGAAAGATCATAATCAAAGAGATTTCACTCATTCATACCCCATTCATCAAGAGCCATCACCTCTCAATTATACAACCTCACCTCCAAGTTTTACATGCCTAAATTCTTCATCATTTGAGTATGCCTCAGCACAAAAGTCTTTCCCAAATCCATACAACTCATTTCACCATCCACAAAACTCAATCCACTACCCACAAGAGTCATACCACTTTCAGAACACACAACCACAAAACAACCAATTCCATTCACAAACCAACCCCGCCCAACCATTACAACCTACCCAACCACCTTTAGATAGACTTGCTAGGATGGAACTCTTCATGGAAGAGCTCAAAAGAAGTAGAAAAGAAGAGAGACTCATTAGGATAGAATTCCTCCTTGAATAGATAATAAAGACAATCGAAGAGGAGAAAATAGCAAAAAAAGATCATGACGAAAAATTGAGACAGAATTCACAACTCTATTCTGAAGAACGATTCATTGAAGAGCTGAGATCACAAAGAGAGTCCACTTCACTCTCTTCAGAAATAGAGGAATTCATTCAAAGGTCAAAAAAAGGGAGGAAGTCAATCAAGGGAGCCCACACTCCAATGAAATAGAGAGTTGCATAGAGGGTGAGTTCATTGAACCACCAATTCAAGAAGTTTTTGATGAAGAGGATGCTCCACCCATCATACAATACCTAAATTCTGAAATCAAGGTGGTAAAGGCAATCAACATGAACACTAACAAAAGGATGGTGACCAAGAAAAGAAGGACAATATTCATGAAGAAGAAAAGGTCAACCAAAAGCCATCCCACCCCTACCCCAACAAGCAAGTTTACTCAAGCTAACAACAGAAGAAGGCTTGCTGGGGAGAGGCACTCAAAACAAGGGGCATTAACTGGCTCCTCTTTCCTCTTGAGGTCATTCCTCTTAACAAACTGGAAGAAGAGGAAGAAAGTCGTGAACAACATGTCAAGCTAATGACATTAAAAAAACGTAGGTAATATTTCCTTGCTTTGCTTAGTTTACTTTCAATAATTTGGCATATGATTGCACTCTAAGTTTGGTGTTGCCATGCAACAATTTGAATTTCAATCTTCACTGGGTACTTGCAACATTCTAGATTGACAGTGGCACACTAAGTTTGGTGTTGCCACTTAACTTTCATACAAAGTACCATGCCAACACCACTTATTAATGCAATCAAAATGTCTCTGTTTGTATCTCTTGTGTCTTTATTGTATCCTTAACATTGCTTGCTGAAACACATGCATACTCACACTTTATTCTAAGATATTCATGATCCATCATGGACCCCGTCATCACTGTTTTAATTGTTGCTTGAGTATAAGCAATCATTCTATGTCTGGTGTGGGAAGGGGAAGAATAGGAGGAAAAAGGCAACAACAATGAAGATAAAATACAAGGTGGTAAAGTTCCTTTCTCCTCATACTTATTTTCAGCACTTTAATTTGCATGATTGTCTTCTATGTTCTTTGTATGTATGTGTGCTTTCTCCTTGTGAATAAGCATGTCAATTCTGTCTTTTAAACTTTTTATTGATTAGGCTGTGTTTTCTAGTCTGAATGTCATTACTGCATCCTTACTTTGCTTACTAGTATGATTGTCCCTTTTGAATCAAATGAAAAGAGAATGAGTGTTTTATAAAAGACCAGAGTAGAGTTCATACTATGGAGTAAGTTCCTGAGTTTGTGGTGTGGTCATAAGTTAGCTAAGTTGATTCAACCACAAGGTGGGAAGACAACTATCTGTCCTGAATCATATGCTTTGAACACACCCCATGAGACTAGCTAAATAATAAGATCCTAATAAGAAAAAGGGAAAGAACAATGAAAGTGGAAAAAAATAAAAGAAAAAAAGAGTAAGCAATAAGGCTAGGCACCAATAGTTTTAATCTCGAGGCATGTGTCTGTGGTGTTCCTGTGTGAGGGATTTACTTGGATGAATAAGCTCTTAGGAGTGCCTTATCACTTGGTAACTTGGGTTAACTAACTCGGGATTATCAGCTGAAAGTCCACTATCAAGAGTAACCTTCACTACAGGGCATTTAGTAACCCAAAGAGGTGCTGGACACCAAGGTCTCAAGAAAAGAAAATAAACAAACCATGTGCCTGTGGTGTGTATGTATGGGGGAGAGACTTGAGGAAGTAAGTCTGTAGGGGTGTTTCAACACCTAGCACCTTGAACCAACTGGTTCAGGAGTGTTGGCTGAAAGCTTATTTTAAAGAGTTGCCCCCTTACAGAGCACTTAGCCTAAGAACACAAATGAGCCCTGAATTGACAAGAAACAAAAGGGATCAATGAATAAAAGTCTCATGGGATGCAAGCAAAGTGAGTATTCTAGGACATGATAAAGGTCTGAAAGCCAGTAAAGGAATGAATCTAAGTTGCTATGCATGAAACCACCATAAAACCAGGGACATGACCTCCACAAGAATGACTCATTTCTCTTGGCATTCCATTCATCATTCTCTTGTTCCAGTACTTGCTTAGGGACAGGCAAGCTTTAAGTTTGGTGTTGTGATGCCAGGGCAATTTGGCCAGTTTCACTGACCTTTTCTTTACTGTTTTTAAGATAGTTTCATGCATTTTCTTAGGAAATAAGCTAGTTTTGGATAGATATTCACTTACATCTTGATTCAAGTATACATTGTGCACTTTACATAATTTCATGAGAATTTTGCATGAATTATATGATAAAGAGCAAGACTTTGATGCACTTTGTTTGATTGATTTCAGGCCAAAAGAAGAAGAGAAGAGCCACGTTAGTGGCTACGTTAGTTACACTAACGTGGGCACTAACGTGGAAGGAAGGAAAGCCCCAACATTAATGAGAAAAGTTAGTGGCATTAACTTTGAAGAAGGAGAGCATGGAACGATAGCAAGGAAGACCTACGTTAAGAGTCACGTTAGCTACACTAACGTGAACTCTAACGTAGGGACAAAAGGCACCAAGCAACGTTAATGGAGAAGGTGAGCCCCAATAACGCTTGCGAAAGGGGTATATGCCAATGTTAGTGGAAAAAGAGAGTGCCACTAACGTTTGCGAAGGCTAGAAGACCCACGTTAGTCTCCACGTTAGTTAGATTAACGTGGGAAATAACGTGGAAGGAAGGGGAGATGCCAACGTTAGTGGAAAAGGTGATCTCCACTAACGTTTGTGAAACAAAAAGACCCACGTTAGCTTCCACGTTAACTAGATTAACGTGGTAGTTAACGTGGGCAAAAGTCCCACCTGGCAGCCTGACCATGCCTTCTTCAAACAAGAATAACTTGAGCCACAAAACTCCAAATAAGGTGATTCCAGTGGCATTAGAAAGTAGAATTCCAGAAATTTCCAAGCATATATGGCACTACATGGTGGATACTAAATTTGAGGGAGAAAACCTATCCCGAAAGTGCAAAGATGAATATGGTATCAACCTGTAGTAAGGCCAGCTGACCTCTTCACCTTCCAAAAAGTGTAACTCGAGTTGTAGAGCTCTAAATAATTCGCTTCCAAAGGCATTGGAAAGTAGACATTCAGGGCTTTCCAACAATATATAATAGTATGGGGTGGACACTAAGTTTGAGCTTCAGAAACTGGCAATAATGAAGCCCTGATCGCTAGCGTTAGTGGCACTCAAGTTTTCCAGTAACGCTAGCGACTATGCCAGCGACCATGTCCACTTCAAAGGAGCATAACTTGAGCTACAGAGGTCCAATTGAGGTGATTCAAGTTGCATTAGAAAGCTGACATTCAGAGCTTTCCAACAATATATAATACTCTATAGTGGGCATGAAATTGAAGTACAAACAAGAGACATCTTTTAAGCCCCAAAAACACTAACTGGGCAGCAAGTGCAACGTTAGCCACAATAACTTTAGCACTAACGCCACACTTGTAGCGTTAGTGTGGCTAACTTTAGCACTAACTTTAGCACCTGGACCTCAACTTGACTCACTTCTCTCTCAAGTCCACTTCAAAGCTCAAGCAAGCAAGCCCACAATTGTCAACCAATCAAGACCACAAGAAGCATCTAGAATAGGAATTTTCATTTAATTGTAATTTACTTTTAATTTCATTTGATAATTTAGGAGAGCCTATATAAAGGCCTTAGTCTTTACATTGAAGGCATTCGGGAATAGGGGATTGAAGAGGGGTCTTCGGACACCCTCCCCTCACACACTTTTCCTTCTCTTTCTTTTAGTTGTAATTTTCATTTATGAATCTTCATATTTACTTTTCTGCACTTTCTTTCTTTTCTATTTTTGTAGAGCAATGATCAACTAACTCTTTACATTGGGTTAGAGAGCTCTATTGTGATTCAATGGATTAAGTGTAGTTCTTATTCTTCTTCTTCTTTCTTTCCTCTTGATTTTACTAGAGGGCTTTCGATCTTCATCCAATTGGGTAGTTATCTTGGAAAAGAAACTATTCATACTTGGATCTCTTCTGAACCTTGAAAGAGGAATAAAGAGATCATGCTAGAAATACTTTCTCATGCTGGACCAAATTGGGTGTGGATGGATATGTGACTATAATCATTCCAACACTTGATTTGGGAAATGCATGTGGTATAATCAGTGACCATACTTCATCTCTTCTCATGAGCAATTGACCAAGGAATTGGCTATTGATCAAGATTTGAGAGATCGAATTACAAGGAATTATAATTCGATCACTTAAGATTGCCAAGGAGATCAATGAATGCATTGATTGAGGAAGAGATGAGAATGAACTTGATCTGGAGGATTGCAATATCTCTTGATCCCAATGTTCATTTTATTTTTAGTTCTTACATTTACTTTTCTTGCTATTTTACTTTTCTGCACTTTATAGTTTTTTCCTTTACATTCATGTTATTTACACTTTCTGCTGCTCATCATTCAAATCTGAACCGTCTAACTAGGATAATCAATTAACTATTGATTGCTTAATCCGTTAATCTCTGTGGGATTCGACCTCACTCTTTTGTGAGTTTTTACTTGACGACAAATTCGGTACACTTGCCGAAGGAAATTTGTTATGAGATAAGTTTTCCGTGCATTAGTCATGCCTTCTTAGTTGAACCGGCTTCCCTCTTGAATCTCTCTTCCATTGAGCGCCCTTTTCACATATGTCCATGAGGACTTGGTCCAACCTTTGATCAAAGTTGACCCTTCTAGTGTATGGGTGTGCATCTCCTTGCATCATGGGTAAGTTGAATGCCAACCTTACATTTTCTGGACTAAAATCCAAGTATTTCCCTCGGACCATTGTAAGCCAATTCTTAGGGTCCGGGTTTACACTTTGATCATGGTTCTTGGTGATCCATCCATTGGCATAGAACTCTTGAGCCATTAAGATTCTGACTTGTTGAATGGGGTTGATGAGAACTTCCCAACCTCTTCTTCGGATCTCATGTCGGATCTCCGGATATTCACCCTTTTTGAGCTTAAAAGGGACCTCGGAGATTACCTTCTTCTTGGATACAACTTCATAGAAGTGGTCTTGATGCACCCTTGAGAGGAATCTCTCCATCTCCCATGACTCGGAGGTGGAAGCTTTTGCCTTCCCTTTCCTCTTTCTAGAGGTTTCTCTGGCCTTTGGTGCCATTAATGGTTATGGAAAAACAAAAAAGCTTTAGCTTTTACCACACCAAACTTAGAAGGTTGCTCGTCCTCGAGCAAAAGAAGAAAGAAGAGAGTAGAAGAAGAAGAAGTAGAGGAGATGGAGTGGGCCTTGTGTTTCGGCCTAGGGGGATAGGTAGTGTGTATGTTGTGTGAAAATGAAGGAGTGAAGATGGGTTTATATAGGAGTGGAGAGGGGGGGGGGTATGGTTCGGCCATTATGGGTGGGTTTGGGTGGGAAAGTGGTTTGAATTTGAATGGTGAGGTAGGTGGGGTTTGATGAAGGATGGATAAGAGTGGTGAAGAGAATGGTGGGATTTGATAGGTGAGAGGTTTTTGGGGAAGAGGTATTGAGGTGATTGGTGAATGGGTGAAGAAGAGAGAGAGGTGTGGCAGGTGGGAATCCTGTGGGGTCCACAGATCCTGAGGTGTCAAGGATTTCTCATCCCTGCACCATGTGGCGTGCAAAACGCCCTTTGCTGCCAATCCTGGCGTTAAACGCCAGGCTGCTACCCATTTCTGGTGTTTAACGCCAGCTTCTTGCCCATTCCTGGCGTTAAACGCCAGTCTGGTACCCATTTCTGGCGTTAAACGCCCAGAATGGTGCCAGACTGGGCGTTTAACGCCCATTCTGCTACCCATACTGGCGTTTAAACGACAGTAAGTTTCTTCTCCAGGGTGTTCTATTTTTCATTCTGTTTTTCCTTCTGTTTTTGCTTTTTCAATTATTTTTATGACTTCACATGATCATCAACCTATAGAAAACATAAAATAAAAGAAAATAGAAATTTAACATAGATAAGTAAAAATTAGGTTGCCTCCCAACAAGCGCTTCTTTAATGTCAATAGCTTGACAGTGGCTCTCATGGAGCCTCACAGATGTTCAGAGCAATGTTAGAACCTCCCAACACCAAACTTAGAGTTTGACTGTGGGGGCTTTGTTTGACTCTGTATTGAGAGAAGCTCTTCATGCTTCCTCTCCATGGTGACAGAGGGATATCCTTGAGCTTTAAACATAAGGGAGTCTTCATTCACTTGAATGATCAATTCTCCTCTGTCAACATCAATCATAGCTTTTGCTGTGGCTAGGAAGGGTCTGCCAAGGATGATGGATTCATCCATACACTTCCCAGTCTCTAGGATTATGAAATCAGCAGGGATGTAATGGTCTTCAACCTTTACCAAGACATCCTCTACAAGTCCATAAGCCTGTTTCTTTGAATTGTCTGCCATCTCTAGTGAGATTCTAGCAGCTTGTACCTCAATGATCCCTAGCTTCTTCATTACAGAGAGAGGCATGAGGTTTATGCTTGACCCTAGGTCACACAGAGCCTTCTCAAAGGTCATGGTGCCTATGGTACAAGGTATTAAGAACTTTCCAGGATCTTGTCTCTTCAGAGGTAATTTCTGCCTAGTCAAGTCATCCAGTTCTTTGATGAGCAATGGAGGTTCATCCTCCCAAGTCTCATTACCAAACAACCTGGCATTTAGCTTCATGATTGCTCCAAGGTACTTAGCAACTTGCTCTTTAGTAACATCTTCATCATTTTCAGAGGAAGAATACTCATCAGAACTTATGAATGGCAAAAGTAAATTTAATGGAATCTCTATGGTCTCAGTCTGAGCCTCGGATTCCCATGGTTCCTCATTAGGGAACTCCATAGAGGTCAGTGGACGTCCATTGAGGTCTTCCTCAGTGGAGATTACTGTCTCTTCCTCCTCTCCAGGTTCGGCCATGTGAGACGTGTTTATGGCTTTGCACTCTCTCTTTGGATTCTCTTCTGTATTGCTTGGGAGAGTACTAGGAGGGAGTTTAGTAATTTTCTTACTCAGCTGACCCACTTGTGCCTCCAAATGTTTAATGGAGGATCTTGTTTCAGTCATAAAACTTTGAGTGGTTTTAATTAGATCAGAGACAATGGTTGCTAAGTCAGAGTGGCTTTGCTTAGAATTCTCTGTCTGTTGCTGAGAAGATGATGGAAAAGGCTTGCTATTGCTAAACCTGTTTCTTCCACCATTATTGTTGTTGAAACTTTGTTGAGGTCTCTGTTGATCCTTCCATGAGAAATTTAGATGATTTCTCCATGAAGGATTATAGGTGTTTCCATAGGGTTCTCCCATGTAATTCACCTCTTCTATTGCTGGGTTCTTAGGATCATAAGCTTCTTCTTCAGAGGAAGCTTCCTTAGTACTGCCTGGTGCAGCTTGCATTCCAGACAGACTCTGGGAAATCATATTGACTTGCTGAGTCAATATTTTATTCTGAGCTAATATGGCATTCAGAGTATCAATTTCAAGAACTCCTTTCTTCTGATTTGTCCCATTATTCACAGGATTCCTTTCAGAAGTGTACATAAATTGGTTATTTGCAACCATTTCAATGAGTTCCTGAGCTTTTGCAGGCGTCTTCTTCAGATGAAGAGATCCTCCAGCAGAGCTGTCCAATGACATCTTGGACAGTTCAGGCAGACCATCATAGAAGATTCCTATGATACTCCATTCTGAAAGCATGTCAGAAGGGCACCTTCTGATCAATTGCTTGTATCTTTCCCAAGCTTCATAGAGGGATTCACCTTCCTTCTGTCTGAAGATTTGGACTTCCACTCTAAGCTTGCTCAATTTTTGAGGTGGAAAGAACTTTGCCAAGAAGGCATTGACTAGCTTTTCCCAAGAGTTCAGGATTTCTTTAGGTTGTGAATCCAACCATGTCCTAGCTCTGTCTCTTACAGCAAAAGAAAAAAGCATAAGTCTGTAGACTTCAGGGTCAACCCTATTGGTCTTGACAGTGTCACAGATTTGTAAGAATTCAGCCAAGAACCGATGAGGATCTTCCAATGGAAGTCCATGAAACTATTCTGTTGCATTAGAGAAACTAATTGAGGCTTAAGCTCAAAGTTGTTTGCTCCAATGGCAGGGATTGAGATGCTTCTCCCATAGAAGTCGGGAGTAGGTGTAGTAAAGTCACCAAGCACCTTCCTTGCATTGTTGGCATTGTTGTTTTCGGCTGCCATGGTTTCTTCTTCCTTGAAAAGCTCTGTTAGGCCCCCTAGAGAGAATTGTGCTTTAGCTTCTCTTAGCTTTCTCTTCAAGGTCCTTTCAGGTTCAGGATCAGCTTGAACAAGTATGCCTTTATCTTTGTTCCTGCTTATATGAAAGAGAAGAGAACAAGAGAGTAGAGAATCCTCTATGTCACAGTATAGAGATTCCTTGAGGTGTTAGAGGAAAAGAAGAATAGAAGGAGGAGGTAGATAGAAGAGAATTCAAACATATAAAGAAGGAGGGAGTTCAAATTGCACCTTGAGGAGGAGTATTAGTCCCTTAAATAGAAGGATGTGAGAAGAGGGGAAGAATTTTTGAAAATAAATTAAAAAGATTTTGAAATAATAAAAAGAAATTTTGAAAATTTGATTGATGATTTTCAAAAACTAAAATTGGGAAAGAAATTAAGTGATTTTGAAAAAAGCTTTTGAAATTAGAAATTAAAAAGATATGATTGAAAATTAATTTTGAAAAAGATGTGATTAAAAAGATATGATTGAGAAGATATGATTGAAAATCAAACTAAAAAGAGAAAGTTTTAAAATTAAAGTTGATTACTTGACTAACAAGAAATTAGAAGATATGATTCTAGAATTAAAACTTTTGATCCTTTCTTAATAGGCAAGTAACAACTAAAAAATTTTGAAGTAAATCATTAATTATAACAAGGATTTTCGAAAATAAAAAATGGAAAGAAATTGATTTTGAAGAGATATGATTGAAAAGATATGATTTGAAAAAGATTTGATTTTGAAAAATTATGAAAATTTGAAAAAGATCTGAATTAAAAACAAAATCTTCCCTCTTGTGTCCTTCTGGCGTTAAACGCCCAGAATGGCATCCATTCTGGCGTTTAATGCCCAAAATGCTACCTTTTTGGGAGTTAAACGCCTAGCCAGGTACCCTGGCTGGCATTTAAACGCCAGTTTTTCTTCTTCACTGGGCGTTTTGAACGCCCAGCTTTTTCTGTTTGATTCCTCTGCTGAATGTTCTGAATCTTCAATTCTCTGTATTATTGACTTGAAAAGACATAGTTTTGAGAATTTTTTTTTTGAATTTTTCAATGATGAGAAACAATCAAAATATAATTAATCTTAGGAAACTCAAATCAAACAAACAATGCATGCAGGACACCAAACTTAAAAATTTTCATATAAGAGACACTAACAAATTGAGAATGCATATGAGAAACAACAAAACACACAAAACAAGATAATTTAAAGATCAGAGCAATGAAATCATCAAGAACAACTTGAAGATTAATGAAGAACATATTGCATATTTTCGAAAAATGCAAGAAGAATGCAATTAACACCAAACTTAAAAATTGACACTAGACTCAAACAAGAAACATAAAATATTTTTGATTTTTATGATTTTATAAATTTTTTTTGTGATTTTCGAAACTTATATGGAAAAGAAAATAAAGGGATTCAAAACTTTTAATAAGAATTCCAGGAATCATGCAATGTTAGTCTAAAGCTTCAGTCTAAAAAGATTAGACATGGTTGGCCAAGCTTCAGCAGGACATTACATTCAGCAGCTAAATTGATGAGAATCAATCAGCTTTTGTGATGATAAGAGCATCACCTTGAAACTCTAGAATTCATTCTTAAAAATTCTGAAAAATAAAAAGAAAAAAAATTACCTAATCTAAGCAACAAGATGAACCGTCAGTTGTCCAAACTCGAACAATCCCCGGCAACGGCGCCAAAAACTTGGTGCACAAAATTGTGATCATCAACAATGGCGCCAAAGGACTTGGAGCTCTTAAACGTGAATCACACTTTGTCACAATTCCGCACAACTAACCAGCAAGTGCACTGGGTCGTCCAAGTAATACCTTACGTGAGTAAGGGTCGATCCCACGGAGACTGTCGGCTTGAAGCAAGCTATGGTCACCTTGTAAATCTCAGTCAGGCGAATTCAGATGGTGATGGAGAATTGATAATTAAAAGATAAATAAAACATAAAATAAAGATAGAGATGCTTATGTAATTCTTTGGTTGGAATTTCAGATAAGCGTATGAAGATGCTTTGTTCCTCCTGAACCTCTGCTTTCCTATTGCCTTCTTCCAATCATTCATACTCCTTTCCATGGCAAGCTTTATGTTAGGCATCACCGTTGTCAATGGCTACTTCCCATCCTCTCAGTGAAAATGTTCCAAATGCGCTGTCACTGCACGGCTAATCATCTGTCGGTTCTTGATCATGCTGGAATAGGATCCATTGATCCTTTTGCGTCTGTCACACGCCCAACAATCGCGAGTTTGAAGCTCGTCACAGTCATCCCTTCCCAGATCCTACTCAGAATACCACAGACAAGGTTTAGACGTTCCGGATCTCAGGAATGGCCGTCAATAATTCTAGCCTATACCACGAAGGTTCCAATCTTTAGATTAGAAACCCAAGAGATACACATTCAAGCTTGTTTGCATGTAGAATGGAAGTGGTTGTCAGTCACGCATTCATAGGTGAGAATGGTGATGAGTGTCACATAGTCATCACATTCATCTTGTTCTTGGGTGCGAATGAATATCTTGGAGAAGAAATAGACTTGAGTTGAATAGAAAAACAATAGTACTTTGTATTAATTCATGAAGAACAGCAGAGCTCCACACCTTAATCTATGGTGTGTAGAAACTCCACCGTTGAAAATACATAAGAACAAGGTCTAGGCATGGCCGAATGACCAGCCTCCAAATGTGTCTAAGATAGCATAAGACTTATCAAAGATCTCCAAATACAATAGCAAAAGGTCCTATTTATAGAAAACTAGTAGCCTAGGGTTACAGAAATGAGTAATTAATGCAGAAATCTTCTTCCGGGCCCACTTGGTGTGTGCTTGGGCTGAGCATTGAAGCTTCCATGTGTAGAGACTTTTCTTGGAGTTAAACGCCAGCTCTCGTGCCAGTTTGGGCGTTTAACTCCAGCTTTTGTGCCAGTTCTGGCGTTAAACGCCAGAATTCTTGAGCTGACTTGGAACGCCTATTTGGGCCATCAAATCTTGGGCAAAGTATAAACTATTATACATTGCTAGAAAGCCCAGAATGTCTACTTTCCAACACAATTGAGAGCGCACCAATTGGGCTTCTGTAGCTCTAGAAAATACACTTCGAGTGCAGGGAGGTCAGAATCCAACAGCATCTGCAGTCCTTTTTCAGCCTCTGAATCAGATTTTTGCTCAGGTCCCTCAATTTCAACCAGAAAATACCTGAAATCACAGAAAAATACACAAACTCATAGTAAAGTCCAGAAGAGTAATTTTTATTTAAAAACTAATAAAAATATAATAAAAACTAATTAAAATATACTAAAAACATACTAAAAATAATGCCAAAAAGCGTTTAAATTATCCGCTCATCACTCTCCATACCAGCTTGTGTATGGTAAGGCCTGTCATCTGCCTGTGGAACTGGAACATAAGGCCTACTGGGCAACCAGATTCCTAAACTTTGATGCCAAATTAGCTGGAGAAAAAAGATTGCTCCAGCTGAATGAGCTAGAGGAATTCAGATTCACTGCTTTCGAAAATGCCAAGCTTTATAAAGAGAAATAAAAAAGGTGGCATGACAGAAAGCTGTCATCTAGAGTCTTTGAACCAGGACAAAAGGTTCTGTTATTTAACTCTAGGCTCAGGCTATTCCCTGGGAAACTGAAATCCCGGTGGAGGGGACCATATGTGATTACAAGTGTATCACCATATGGTTATATGGAGCTTCAAGACATTGATTCTGATAAGAAGTTCATTGTTAATGGACAGAAAATCAAGCACTATCTTGAAGGCAATGTTGAGCAAGAATGCTCAAGGCTGAGGCTAGATTAAAAGCTCAGCAAGGTCCAGCTAAAGACAATAAAGAAGCGCTTGCTGGGAGGCAACCCAGCCATTAGCAAAACTTTTTCTATTATTTTATTTTATTTTATTTTATTCTTCATTTTATTTATTTTTAAAATATATGAGCTTAATATTTACAAGGTAAAGAATCAATTGCATAAGTCCACAGGGTTACAGAAGAATTCAGAGCACAAAATAGGAAAAAGGAGCTCACTGGCAAGAAAACGCCAGTAAGAGGCACAATTGGGCGTTAAACGCCCAAAAGGAGCATCTACTGGGTGTTTAACGCCAGTAAAGATAGCCATCTGGGCATTAAACTCCAGAAAAAAGCAGCTTCTGGGTGTTTAACGCCAGATTTACAGCATCCTGGGCGTTCAGAAAAATGCCCAATGACAAAGGGGTTTCTGGCATTTAACGCCAGCTAGAAGCAACAGCTGGGCGTTAAATGCCCAAAACAAGCACCAACTGGGCGTTAAACGCCCAAAACATGCAGCAGTTGGGCGTTTAATGCCAGGATTGTGGGGAGTAGGCAATTTCGTTTTCAATTCAAAGTTTTTTCCATTTTCTATGTTTCAATTCATGATTTCTTGCACAAACATGTTACAAATCCTAATTTTTCAAATCCTTTTTTCAAAAGATATCAAATGTACCTTAATTCATAAACCCTTTTTCTTAATCCTCTTCAAATTATTTTCAAATCCTTTTCAAAACAAATCTATCTCTTTTCCTTCTAAAATCTTTTTAACTCATCAATATCTTTTTCAAATCTTCACATCATCTTTTTCAAAATCCAGATTTATCTTTTTCAAATATCTTTCATATCTTTTCAATTTTAAATCACATCTTTTCCTATCATACTTATCTTTTCCAAATCACTTTTTCTATCATATCTTTTTCAAATAATTTTCGAAACCCACCCCCCTTCCCTTTAAATATTGGTTCGGCCTCTCCCCCTCTCCTCCACAAGTTACGCTTGGCTCTCTTTCTTTCCCTTTCCTTTTCTTTCTTTTGCTTGAGGACAAGCAAACCTCTAAGTTTGGTGTGTTTATCCGTGATCACTAAACCAATACCCACTAAGATCATGGCTCCTAAGGGAAAACAAACCGACTCTAGAGGCAAGAAAGAGAATTTTCCAAAACTACTTTGGAATCAAGGGAAGTTCATAACCAAAGAACATTCAGACCATTTTTACAAAATAATGAGTCTAAGGTCAGTGATCCTGGAAGTTAAATTTGATCTGAAAGAAGATGAATATCCGGAGATCCAAGAGCAAATCCGAAACAGGAGCTAGGAAGTCCTAGCTAATCCTGAAACAAAGGTGGGAAGAAATATGGTTCAGAAATTCTACGCTAATCTGTGGCAGACGGACAGGCAGAGAATAGCTGGAACCACATTCTATGACTATAGAACTCTGGTCAGAGGGAAGATTGTTCACACCCACCCCGACAAAATAAGAGAGATCTTCAAGCTGCCTCAACTGCAAGATGACCCAGATTCCTTCAATAGGAGAATGATGAGATCAAACCTGAGCTTGGAAAAAATCCTAGAGGACATATGCCTCCCTGGAGCTAAATGGACAACCAACACAAAGGGTGCCCCAAACCAACTCAAAAGAGGAGATCTCAAACCAGTCACCAGAGGCTGGCTGGACTTCATTGGGCGCTCTATACTGCCCACAAGCAACCGCTCTGAAGTCACCATCAGAAGAGCAGTGATGATTTATTGTATTATGCTGGAAAAAGAAGTGGAAGTTCATCAGCTGATTGCTTGTGAGCTTTACAAAATTGCAAACAAGAACTCCAAAGATGCCAAATTGGCCTATCCAAGCTTACTTTCTCTGTTATGTAAAGATGCTGGGATAAAGATGGGGGTAGATAAGTATATCTCAGTTGAGCAACCAATCACCAAAAAGTCTATGGAAGGACAACAAGTGCAGGACGACCTCATCAAGAGAAAAGCAGAGGAGTTCCTCCCAGAAATCCCTCAAATTGTATACTGGGAGTGCCTAGAAGCATCTGTCACCAAGTTGCAAGAAGCTGTGGATCAATTGAAGGAAGAACAGCAAAATCAAAACAGCATGCTCTGCAAATTGCTTAGAGAAAAAGAAGAGCAAGGGCGTGAACTGAAGGAATTAAAGTGTCAGAAACTATCTCTTGAAGGGCC
Source organism: Arachis hypogaea (assembly GCF_003086295.3). Taxonomy (NCBI): domain Eukaryota; kingdom Viridiplantae; phylum Streptophyta; class Magnoliopsida; order Fabales; family Fabaceae; genus Arachis; species Arachis hypogaea. The sequence continues at coordinate 111,115,044 of NC_092048.1, forward strand.
AAGCACTCCACAGACTAAAGAGGCATCCACCTCCCAAATTCAAGGTTGTTGAGTTCTAATCTTAGCCTTAACTCTGTGATAATTGTTCTTATTTGAGTTTTACCTTAGAAGTTATATATGAGTGGTAGTAATTAGTATCTATATTTTGATTTTATCTCCAATTAAGCTATAATTCATTTTTTTCATCATCATTAAACATGAATAAAAAAGCAGATTTTCTTTAGAATAAGGAGGCAATATTTTTCAAGTTTTTAATAAGAAAAATTCTAATTATTTACATGTGGTGGCAATGCTTTTTGTCTTCTGAATGAATGCTTGAACAGTACATATGTCTTCTAAATTTGATGTTTATGAATGTTAAATATGTTGGCTCTTGAAAGAATGATGAAAAAGGAGAAATATTATTTGATAATCTGAAAAATCATAAAAAAATGATTCTTGAAGCAAGAAAAAGCAGTGAATACAAAAGCTTGCAGGAAAAAAAAAAGAAAAAAATGGCAAAAATTAAAGAAAAAGAAAAAGAAAAAGAAAAAGAGAGAGCAAGCAGAAAAAGCGCCAATAGCCCTTAAAACCAAAAGGCAAGGGTAATAAAAAGGATCCAAGGCTTTGAGCATCAGTGGATAGGAGGGCCTAAAGGAATCAAATCCTGGCCTAAGCGGCTAAACCAAGCTGTCCCTAACCATGTGCTTGTGGCGTGAAAGTGTCAAGTGAAAACTTGAGACTGAGCGGTTAAAGTCAAGGTCCAAAGCAAAAAGAAGAGTGTGCTTAAGAATCTTGGACACCTCTAACTGGGGACTTTAGCAAAGCTGAGTCACAATCTGAAAAGGTTCACCCAATTATGTGTCTGTGGCATTTATGTATCCGGTGATAATACTGGAAAACAAAGTGCTTAGGGCCACGGCCAAGACTCATAAAGTAGCTGTATTCAAGAATCAACATACTGAACTAGGAGAATCAATAACACTGTCTGAATTCTAAGTTCCTATAGATGCCAATCATTCTGAGCTTCAATGGATAAAGTGAGATGCCAAAACTGTTCGGAAGCAAAAAGCTACTAGTCCCACCCATCTAATTAGAATCTGAGCTACACTCAAAAACTACGAGATATTATTACTTCTTGACTTATTTGTATTCTATTTTATTTATCTAGTTGCTTGGGGACAAGCAACGGTTTAAGTTTGGTGTTGTGATGAGCGGATATTTTATACGCTTTTGGGGTTAATTTCATGTAGTTTTTAGTATGTTTTAGTTAGTTTTTAGTATATTTTCATTAGTTTCTAGGCAAAATTCATATTTCTGGACTTTACTATGAGTTTGTGTGTTTTTCTATAATTTCAGGTATTTTCTGGCTGAAATTGAGGGAGCTGAGCAAAAATTTGATTCAGGCTGAAAAAGGACTGCTGATACTGTTGGATTATGACTTCTCTGCACTCGGAATGAATTTTCTGGAGCTACAGAAGTCTAATTGGCGCGCTCCTAATTGCGTTGGAAAGTAGACATCCAGGGCTTTCCAGCAATATATAATAATCCATACTTTGCTTAAGGATAGATGATGTAAACTAGCGTTCAATGCCAGTTCCATGTTGCAGTCTGGCGTTAAACACCAGAAACAGGTTACAAGTTGGAGTTAAACGCCCAAAACAGGTTACAACCTGGTGTTTAACTCTAGAAACAGCCTAAGCACGTGTAAAGCTTAAGTCTCAGCCCCAGCACACACCAAGTGGGCTCCAGAAGTGGATTTCTGCACTATCTATCATAGTTTACTCATTCTCTGCAAACCTAGATTACTAGCTTACTATTTAAACAACTTTTAGAGGATTATTTTGTATTTCATGATATTTTAGATCTGAACTTTGTACTCCTTGATGGAATGAGTCTCTAACTTCATTGTTGGGGGTGAGGAGCTCTGCTGTGTCTCGATGAATTAATACAATTACTTATGTTTTCCATTCAAACACGCTTGTTTCTATCTAAGATATTTATTCGCACTTCAATATGATGAATGTGATAATCCATGACACTCATCACCATTCTCAACCTATGAACGCGTGCCTGACAACCACCTCCGTTCTACATTAGATTGAATAAGTATCTCTTGGATTCCTTGATCAGAATCTTCGTGGTATAAGCTAGAATCCATTGGCAGCATTCTTGAGAATTTGGAAAGTCTAAACCTTGTCATGGTATTCCGAGTAGGATTCAGGGATTGAATGACTGTGACGAGCTTCAAACTCACAAAGGTTGGGCGTAGTGACAGATGCAAAAGGACCAACGGATCCTATTCCAGCATGAGTGAGAACCGACAGATGATTAGCCGGGCGGTGACAGCGCACCTGGACCATTTTCACTGAGAGGACGGATGGTAGCCATTGACAACGGTGATCCACCAACATACAGCTTCCCATAGGAGGAAACTTGCGTGCGTGAAGAAGATGACAGTAGGAAAGCAGAGATTCAGAAGACAAAGCATCTCCAAAACTCCAACATATTCTCCATTACTGCATAACAAGTATTTATTTCTTGCTCTTTTATTCTTCGTAATTCAACTTGATAATTATAATTGATATCCTGACTAAGAGTTACAAGATAACCATAGATTGCTTCAAGCCAACAATCTCTGTGGGATTCGACCCTTACTCACATAAGGTATTACTTGGACGACCCAGTGCACTTGCTGGTTAGTGGTACGAGTTGTGAAAAGTGTGATTCACAATTTGTGCACCAGTAGAGAAGTTCCTTGAAGTATTCATGGATAACTTCTCTATTTATGGAGACTCATTTGACTCCTGCCTTGATCATCTGACCCTGGTCCTAAAAAGATGCCAAGAAACAAAACTAGTTCTAAACTCGGAGAAATGCCACTTCATGGTAACTGAAGGCATTATTCTGGGGCATCGGATCTCAAATAAGGGGATAGAGGTGGATCAAGCTAAGGGGAAGTGATCGAACACTTGCCTCTACCTACTAGTGTTAAGGCAATCAGAAGCTTCCTAGGACATGCAGGCTTCTACAGGTGGTTCATAAAAGATTTTTCAAAAATCGACAAACCCCTGTGTAATCTTTTGGCCACTGATGTTCCATTCGTCTTTAACCAAGAATGTCTGCACACCTTTGAAACTCTGAAGGCCAAGCTTGTCAATGCTCCTATCATCTCTGCACCCAATTGGGACTTGCCATTTAAGCTAATATGTGATGCAAGTAATCATGCAATTAGTGCAGTCCTAGGTCAGAGACATGACAAACTTCTGCATGTCATTTACTATGCTAGTCGCGTATTAAATGATGCGCAAAAAAATTTCACTACTACAGAAAATGAGCTACTTGCAATGGTTTATGCCATTAACAAGTTTAGATCCTAGGATCTAAGGTCATTATTTATACTGACCATGCTACTCTAAAGTATCTACTCACTAAGTAGGATTCTAAACCCAGACTTATAAGATGGGTATTATTCCTGCAAGAGTTTGATATATAAATTAGAGACAGAAAAGGGACAGAAAATCAGGTGGCTGATCACTTATCCTGAATTGAGCCAGTAGCAGGCACTTCCTCTCCCTCTACTGACATATCTGAATCCTTTTTAGATGAGCAACTCTATGCCATTCGGACAGTACCTTATTTTGCAGACATTGCAAACTACAAGGCTATACGATTCATTCCCAAAGAGTTACCAGGCAGCAAGCCCAGAAACTCATGCATGATGCAAAGTATTACCTATGGGATGAGCCATATCTCTTTAAGAGATGCTCGGATGGAATAATCCGATGCTGTATGTCTGAAGAAGAGGCACAGAGAATTCAATGGCATTGCCATATCTCTGACTATTGATGAGCGGATAATTTATACGCTTTTTGGCAGTGTTTTTACATAGTTTTTAGTATGATTTAGTTAGTTTTTAATATATTTTTATTAGTTTTTAAATAAAAATCACATTTCTGGACTTTACTATGAGTTTGTATGTTTTTATGTGATTTCAGGTAATTTCTGGCTGAAATTGAGGGACTTGAGCAAAAATCTGATTCAGAGACTGAAGAAGGACTGTAGATGCTGTTGGATTCTGACCTCCCTGCACTCGAAGTGGATTTTCTGGAGCAATAGAAACCCAATTGGCGCGCTCTCAATTGTGTTGGAAAGTAGACATCCAGGCTTTCCAACAATATATAATAGTCCATACTTTGCCCGAGTTTAGATGACGCAAAATGGCGTTTAACGCCAGCTTTCTGCCCTATTCTGGCGTTAAACGCCAGAAACAGGTTGTAAATCAGAGTTAAACGCCAAAAATAGGCTACAACCTGGCGTTTAACTCCAAAAAGAGTCTCTACACATGAAAGCTCAATGCTCAGCCCAAGCACACACCAAGTGGGCCCGGAAGTGGATTTCTACATCATTTACTTATCTTATGTAACCCTAGCTACTAGTTTAGTATAAAAACTACTTTTAGTGATTTATTTTACATCTTTTGATCATCCTTGATCAGGGATTGGTCTTTTTCCCTATTTTCGAATTCATATGCCATTTGGAGAAGCTGGCCATTCGGCCATGCCTAGACCTTGTTCTTATGTATTTTCAATGGTAGAGTTTCTACACACCATAGATTAAGGTATGGAGCTCTGCTGTTCCTCATGAATTAATGCAAAGTACTATTGTTTTTCTATTCAACTCAAGCCTATTTCTTCTCTAAGATATTCATTCGCACACAAGAACATGATGAATGTGATGATTATGTGACGCTCATCACCATTCTCACTTATGAACGCATGCCTGACAAACACTTTCGTTCTACATGAAAGCAAGCTTGAATGCATATCTCTTAGCCTCCTAATTTACGATCAGAGTCTTTGTGGTATAGGCTAGAATTATTGGCGGCCATTCTTGAGATCCGGAAAGTCTAAAATTTGTTTGTGGTATTCCGAGTAGGATCTGGGAAGGGATGGCTATGACGAGCTTCAAACTCGCAAGTGCTGGGCGTAGTGACAGACGCAAAAGGATCACTGGATCCTATTCCAGCATGATCGAGAATCGACAGATGATTAGCCATGCGGTGACAGTGCATTTGGACCATTTTCACTTAGAGGACGGGATGTAGCCATTGACAACGGTGATGCCCAACATACAACTTGCCATGGAAAGGAGTATGAGTGATTGGATGAAAGCAGTAGGAAAGCAGAGGTTCAGAAGGAACAAAAGCATCTCCATAGGCTTATCTGAAACTCTCACCAATGAATTGCATAAGTATCTCTATCCTATTTTATATTTTATTTATATTTTAACTATCAATTCACCATAACCATTTGAATCCGCCTGACTGAGATTTGCAAGATGACCATTGCTTGCTTCAAGCCGACAATCTCCGTGGGATCGACCCTTACTCACGTAAGGTTTATTACTTGGATGACCCAGTGCACTTGCTGGTTAGTTGTGCGAAGTTGTGAAAAAGAACTAAGATTATGAACGTGCGTATTAAGTTTTTGGCGCCGTTACCAAGGAATGAACAATCACGATTTCATGCACCAAGTTTTTGGCGCCGTTGCCGGGGATTGTTCGAGTTTGGACAACTGACGGTTCATCTTGTTGCTCAGATTAGGTAATTTTATTTTATGTTTAAGCTTTTTACTTTTTATTTTCAAAAAATTTCAAAAAAAAAATAATAAATTATTCTATGACTTCAAAATTTTTAAGAATGAATTCTAGAGTTTCATGATGATCTGTTGAAGTCTGGCTGGCTGTGAAGCCATGTCTAATCTTTTGGACCAAGGTTTCAACTCATCATCACAAATGCTTTTTTGATTCTCATCAATTCAGCTATTGTATGCCTAATTTGTATCTTAAAGCTTGGCTGTCCATTGGCTATGTCTAGTGTTTTGGACCGGAGCTTTCACTGAAAGCTTGGCTGGCTAGTAAGCCATGTCTAATTTCTGGACCGGAGCTTTAGACTAACATTGCATGATTCCTAGAATTCTCATTAGAAATTTTGAAATCCTTATTTTTCTTTTTCAAATTAATTTTCGAAAAAAAATACAAAAAAAATTATAATAAAATCATAAAAAACCAAAAATTTGATGTTTCTTGTTTGAGTCTAGTGTCAATTTTTAAGTTTGGTGTCAATTGCATTCTTTTATTTTTCTTAAAAATTTTCGAAAAATTCATGCATAATGTCCTTCATGATCTTTAAGTTGTTCTTGATGATCTTCTTTGTTTGATCTTTGCATTTTCTTATTTTGTGTCTTTTCTTATTTTAAATATGTATTTTCAATTTGTTAGTGTCTAATTATTGAAAATTTCTAAGTTTGGTGTCTTGCATGTTTTTCTTTTCTTAAAAATTTTCAAAAATAAGTCTTGATGTTCATCTTGACCTTCAAAGTGTTCTTGGTGTTCATCTTGACATTCAAAGTGTTCTTGCATGCATTAGTTGTTTGATTCATAATTTTTATGTTTTGTTCCAATTTGGTGTTTTTCTCTCTCTTCATAAAAAATTCAAAAAGAAAAAAAATATCTTTCCCTTATTCTTCTCATAAAATTTGAATATTTGAGTTGACTTTTTCAAAATTTTTAAAATCTAGTTGTTTCTTATTAGTCAAGTCAAATTTTCAATTTAAAAATTCTATCTTTTTCAAACCTTTTCAAAAATCAAATCTTTCTCATTTTTTTTCATATTTTCGAAAACTTTTTAAAATGATTTTCAAAATCTTTTTTTTTTAATTTCATTTTATAATTTCAAAATCTTTACTAACAATTAATGTGATTGATTCAAAAATTTTAAAGTTTGTTACTTGCCTATTAAGAAAGGTTCCATCTTTAAATTTTAGTATCATATCTTTTAGTTTCTTGTTAGTCAAGTAATCAACTTTAATTTTCAAAATCAAATCTTTTTAATCTCCTTTTCAAATCTTTTTCAATTTCAATCATGTCTTTTTCAAAACTTAATTTCAAAATCTTTTCTAACTTCTTATCTTTTCAAATTTGATTTTCAAATCTTTTTCAATTAACTACTTGAATTTTTTATTTTAAAAGTTTTCCATTTCAATCATATCTTTTTCAAAACCACTTAACTAATTTTTCCTCTCTAATTTTCAAAAATTCTTCCCCACTTTTTCAAAATTCCTTTTTAATTAACTATTTGTTTTAAATTCTAATTTAATTTAGTTTTATTTTTCTTTTTAAATTTTGAATTATAACTAATAGTCAAAATAAAAACAAATTTTTTTTATTTATTTTATTTAATTTTTGAATTCTTTCCCCTCTCATCTCTTTCTATTTATTTAATTATCTACTAACACCCCTCTTCCATTCAAAAATTCGAACCCATTCTTCTCCTCTGTGTTCGAATTCTTATCTTCTCCTTCTTCTATTCTTCTCTTCTTCTACTCACATAAAGGAATCTCTATACTGTGACATAGAGGATTCCATATTTTCTTTTCTGTTCTCTTCTTTTTCATATGAGCAGGAACAAGGATAAGAACATTCTTATTGAAGCTGACCCTGAACCTGAAAGGAATCTGAAGAGGAAACTAAGAGAAGCTAAAGCACAACCCTCTGTAGAGGACCTGACAGAAATTTTTGAAAAAGAAGGAGATATGGCCGAACCTAATAACAATGGTGGAGATGCAAGGAAGATGCTTGGTGACTTTATTGCACATTCTTCTAACTTCTATGGAAGAAGCATCTCACTTCCTACAATTGGAGCAAACAATTTTGAGCTTAAACCTCAATTGGTTTCTCTAATGCAACAGAATTGCAAGTTTCATGGACTTCCAATGGAAGATCCTTATCAGTTTTTAGCTGAATTCCTGCAAATCTGTGACACTATCAAGACCAATAGAGTTGATCCCGAGGTCTACAGGCTTATGCTTTTCCCTTTTGCTGTAAGAGACAGAGCTAGAACATGGTTGGATTCACAACCTAAGGAAAGCCTGAACTCTTGGGATAATCTGGTCAGTACTTTCCTGGCCAAATTCTTTCCTCTTCAAAAGATGAGCAAGCTTAGAGTGGAAATCCAAACCTTCAGACAGAAAGAAGGAGAATCCCTCTATGAAGCTTGGGAAAGATATAAGCAACTGATCAAAAGGTGTTCTACTGACATGCTTCCAGAATGGAGCATCATAAGTATATTCTATGATGGTCTGTCTGAGTTGTCAAAAATGTCATTGGACCATTCTGCAGGAGGATCTCTTCACGTGAAAACCCCTGCAGAAGCTCAGGAACTCATTAAAATGGTTGCAAATAACCAGTTCATGTACACCTCTGAGAGGAATCCTGTGAACAATGGGACGCCTCAGAAGAAGGGAGTTCTTGAAATTGATACTATGAATGCCATATTGGCTCAGAACAAAATATTGACTCAGCAAGTCAATATAATTTCTCAGAGTCTGAATGGATTGCAAGCTGCATCCAACAGTACTAAAGAGGCATCTTCTGAAGAAGAAGCTTATGATCTTGAGAACCCTGCAATAGCAGAGGTGAATTACATGGGAGAACCCTATGAAAACACCTATAATCCTTCATGGAGAAATTATCCTAATCTCTCATGGATGGATCAACAGAAGCCTCAACAAGGCTTCAATAATAATGGTGGAAGAAATAGGTTTAGCAATAGCAAGCCTTTTCCATCATCTTCTCAGCAACAGACAGAGAATTCTGAACAGAACCATTCTGGCCTGGCAACCATAGTCTCTGATCTATCCAAGACCACACTAAGTTTCATGAATGAAACAAGGTCCTCCATTAGAAATTTGGATGAACAGGTGGGTCAGCTGAGTAAGAAGATTACTGAAACTCCTCCCAGTACTCTCCCAAGCAATACAGAAGAAAATCCCAAGAGAGAGTGCAAGGCCATAACCTTACTTGGTGTGGCCGAATGCCCAGAGGAGGAGGATGACGTGAATCCCAGTGAGGAAGACCTCTTGGGACGTCCTCTGGACAGAAAGGAGTTCCCTTTTGAGGAACCAAAGGAATCTGAGGCTCATACAGAGACCCTAGAGATTCCATTGGACCTCTTTCTGCCATTCATGAGCTCTGATGAATACTCTTCCTTTGAAGAGGATGAAGACACCATTGCAGAGCAAGTTGCTAAATATCTAGGAGCAATCATGAAGCTGAATGCCAAGTTATTTGGTAATGAGACTTGGGAGGATGAACCCCCCTTGCTCACCAATGAACTGAGTGCACTAATGAGGCAGACATTGCCTCAGAAGAAACCGGATCCCAGAAAGTTCTTCATACCTTGTACCATAGGCACCATGACCTTTGAGAAAGCTCTGGTGACCTTGGGTCAGGGATAAATCTCATGCCACTCTCTGTAATGGAGAAACTGGGAATCTTTGAGGTATAAGCTGCTAGAATCTCACTAGAGATGACAGACAATTCAAAGAAACAGGCTTATGGACTTGTAGAGGATGTCTTGGTAAAGGTTGAAGACCATTACATCCCTGCTGATTTCATAATCCTAGACACTGGGAAGGATGAGGATGAATCCATCATCCTTGACAGACCCCTTCTAGCCACAGCAAAAGCTGTGATTGATGTTGACAGAGGAGAGTTGGTCCTTCAGTTGAATGAGGGCTACCTTGTATTTAAGACTCAAGGTTCTCCTTCTGTAATCATGGAGAGGAAACATGAAAAGCTTATCTCAATACAGAGTCAAACAAAACCCCCACATTCAAACTCTAAGTTTGGTGTTGGGAAGCCACAACCAAACCCTAAGTTTGGTGTTAAGAGGCCCCAACATTGCTCTGATTTTCTGTGAGGCTCCATGAGAGCTCACTGTCAAGCTATTGACATTAAAGAAGCGCTTGTTGGGAGGTAATCCAATGTTATTTAATTATATCTATTTATTTTCCATTGCTATTTTATGTTTTTTTAGATTGATGATCATGTGAAGTCACAAAAACTACTGAAAAATTAAAAACAGAATGAAAAATAACATTAAAAATAGCTCACCCTGGAGGAAGAGCTTACTGGCGTTTAAACGCCAGAAAGAAGTATCAAGTTGGCGTTAAACGCCAGAAACAAGCACCAGACTGGCGTTTAACGCCAGAACAGAGCATGGAATTGGCGTTTAACGCCAAGAATGGGAGAAAAGTTGGCGTTAAATGCCAGAAACAAGCAGCAAGCTGGCGTTTAACACCAGATATGCATTCTAAGGGCGTTTTGCACGCCTACTTAGAGTAGGGATGCTAAGTCATTGACCTCTCAGGATCTGTGGACCCCACAGGATCCCCACCTACCACACCTCTTCTTCTCTCCTCTTCACACCTTCTCATAACACTCTTCCCCAAATACCCTTCACCAATCACCTTATTACCTCTTCCCCAAATACCCTTCACCAATCACCTTATTACCTCTTCCCCATAAATCCCACCTACCTCCAAATTCAAATTCTTTTCCCTCCCAAATCCAATCCTAATGGCTGAAACCTAACCTTCCCCCACCCTTATATAAACCCCTTAACACTACTCCATTTTCACACATCACAACCACTACTTCTTCCCCTTGGCCGAATACACTCTCTCACTCCATCTCCTCCATTTTCTTCTTCTTCTACTACTTTCTTTCTTTTTTTGTTCGAGGATGAGCAAACCTTTTAAGTTTGGTGTGGTAAAAGCATTGCTTTTTATTTTTCCATAACCATCAATGACACCTAAGGCCAGAGAAACCTCAAGAAAGAGGAAAGGGAAGGCAATTGCTTCCACCTCTGAGTCATGGAAGATGGAGAGATTCATCTCAAAGGTCCATCAAGACCACTTCTATGAAGTTGTGGCCAAGAAGAAGGTGATCCCTGAGGTCCCTTTTAAGCTCAAAAGAGCGAGTACTCCGGAGATCCGACAAGAGATTAGAAGAAGAGGATGGGAAGTTCTCTCTAATCCTATTCAACAAGTCAGAATCTTAATGGTTCAAGAGTTTTATACAAACGCATGGATCACTAGGAACCATGATCAAAGTATGAACCCAAACCCAAAGAACTGGCTTACAATGGTTCGGGAGAAATACTTAGATTTCAGTCCGGAAAATATAAGGTTGGCGTTCAACTTGCCAATGATGCAAGAAAACGCACGCCCCTACACTAGAAGGGTCAACTTTGATCAAAGGTTGGACCAAGTCTTCATGGACATATGTGTGGAAGGAGTTCAATGGAAAGTTGACTCAAGAGGCAAGCCGGTTCAATTGAGAAGATCGGACCTTAAGCCTGTAGCTAGAGGATGGTTGGAGTTCATCCAACGCTCAATTATTCTTACTAGCAACCGGTCTGAAGTTACTGTAGACCGGGCCATCATGATCTATAGTATCATGATTGGGGAGGAAGTAGAAGTTCATGAGATTATGCCTCAAGAACTCTACAAGGTGCCTGACAAGACCTCTACTTTGGCAAGGTTAGCATTTTCTCACCTCATTTGCCACCTCTGCAATTCGGCTGGAATTGACATAGAGGGAGATATCCTTATTGATGAGGACAAGCCCATCACTAAGAAAAGGATGGAGCAAACAAGAGATCATGGACCTCAACAAGAGCATGAGGAAATTCCTCACCATGAAATCCCTGAGATGCCTCAAGGGATGCACTTCCCTCCACAAAACTATTGGGAGCAAATCAACAACTCCCTAGGAGAATTAAGTTCCAACATGGGACAACTAAGGATGGAACACCAAGAGCACTCCATCATTCTCCATGAGATTAGAGAAGATCAAAGAGCTATGAGGGAGGAGCAACAAAGATAAGGAAGAGACATAGAGGAGCTCAAGAGCACCATTGGTTCTTCAAGAAGAGGAAGACGCCACCCTCACTAAGGTGGACTCATTCCTTAATCTCCTTGTTCTTATTTTCCTGTTTTTCGGTTTTTGAGCCTTATGTTTTATTTATGTTTGTGTCTTTACTATATGATCATCAGTGTTTAAGTGTCTATGTCTTAAAGCTATGAATATCCTATGAATCCATCACCTCTCTTAAATGAAAAATGCTTTTAATCACAAAAGAACAAGAAGTACATGAATTCAAATTCATCCTTGAAACTAGTTTAATTATTTTGATGTGGTGACAATACTTTTTGTTTTCTGAATGAATGCTTGAATAGTGCATATGTCTTTTGAATTTGTTGTTTATGAATGTAAAAATTATTGGCTCTTGAAAGAATGATGAAAAAAGAGAAATGTTATTTGATGATCTGAAAAATCATAAAAATGATTCTTGAAGCAAGAAAAAGCAGTGAATAGAGATAAGCTTGCAAAAAAAAAAAAGAAAGAAAAAGGCAATAGCCCTTAAAACCAAAAGGCAAGGGTAAAAGGGATCCAAGGCTTTGAGCATCAGTGGATATGAGGGCCCAAAGGAATAAAATCCTGGCCTAAGCGGCTAAACCAAGCTATCCCTAACCATGTGCTTGTGGCGTGAAGGTGTCAAGTGAAAAGCTTGAGACTGAGCGGTTAAAGTCGAGGTCCAAAGCAAAAACAGAGTGTGCTTAAGAACCCTGGACACCTCTAATTGGGGACTTTAGCAAAGCTGAGTCACAATCTGAAAAGGTTCACCCAATTATGTGTCTGTGGCATTTATGTATCCGGTGGTAATACTGAAAAACAAAATGCTTAAGGCCACGGCCAAGACTCATAAAGTAGCTGTGTTCAAGAATCAACACACTGAACTAGGAGAATCAATAATACTATCTGAATTCTGAGTTCCTATAGATGCCAATCATTCTGAACTTCAAGGGATAAAGTGAGATGCCAAAACTGTTCAGAGGCAAAAAGCTACTAGTCCCGCTCATTTAATTGGAGCTAAGTTTCATTGATATTTTTGAGTTTATATTATATTCTCTTCTTTTTATCCTATTTGATTTTCAGTTGCTTGGGGACAAGCAACAATTTAAGTTTGGTGTTGTGATGAGCGGATAATTTATACGCTTTTTGGCAGTGTTTTTACATAGTTTTTAGTATGATTTAGTTAGTTTTTAATATATTTTTATTAGTTTTTAAATAAAAATCACATTTCTGGAATTTACTATGATTTTTTGTATTTTTCTGTGATTTCAGGTAATTTCTGGCTGAAATTGAGGGACTTGAGCAAAAATCTGATTCAGAGGCTGAAGAAGGACTACAGATGCTGTTGGATTCTGACCTCCCTGCACTCGAAGTGAATTTTCTGGAGCTACAGAAGTCCAATTGATGCTCTCTCAATTGCGTTGGAAAGTAGACATTCAGGGCTTTCCATAAATATATAATATTCCATACTTTGCTCGAGTTTAGATGACGCGAACTGGTGTTTAACACCAAGCTGGCGTTAAACGCCAGAAATAGGTTGCAAATTAGAGTTAAACGCCAGAAACAGGCTACAACCTGGCGTTTAACTCCAAAAAGAGTCTCTACACATGAAAGCTCAATGCTCAGCCCAAGCACACACCAAGTGGGCCCGGAAGTGGATTTCTACCTCATTTATTTATCTTATGTAACCCTAGCTACTAGTTTAGTATAAAAACTACTTTTAGTGATTTATTTTACATCTTTTGATCATCCTTGATCAGGGATCGGTCTTTTTCCCTATTTTTGAATTCATATTCCATTTGGGGAAGCTGGCCATTCGGCCATGCCTAGACCTTGTTCTTATGTATTTTCAACGGTAGAGTTTCTACACACTATAGATTAAGGTTAGAGCTCTGCTGTTCCTCATGAATTAATGCAAAGTACTATTGTTTTTCTATTCAACTCAAGCCTATTTCTTCTCTAAGATATTCATTCACACACAAGAACATGATGAATGTGATGATTATGTGACGCTCATTACCATTCTCACTTATGAACGCGTGCCTGACAAACACTTCCGTTCTACATGAAAGCAAGCTTGAATGCATATCTCTTAGCCTCCTGATTTATGATTAGAGTCTTCGTGGTATAGGCTAGAATTATTGGCGGCCATTCTTGAGATCCGGAAAGTCTAAACCTTGTCTGTGGTATTTTGAGTAGGATCTAGGAAGGGATGACTGTGACGAGCTATAAACTCGTAAGTGCTGGGCGTAGTGACAGACGCAAAAGGATCACTGGATCCTAGTCCAGTATGATCGAGAACCAACAGATGATTAGCCATGCGGTGACAGCGCATTTGGACCATTTTCACTGAGAGGACGGGATGTAGCCATTGACAACGATGATGCCCAACATACAGCTTGCCATGGAAAGGAGTATGAGTGATTGGATGAAAGCAGTAGGAAAGCAGAGGTTCAGAAGAAACAAAAGCGTCTCCATAGGCTTATCTGAAACTCTCACCAATGAATTGCATAAGTATCTCTATCCTATTTTATATTTTATTTATATTTTAACTATCAATTCACCATAACCATTTGAATCCGCCTGACTGAGATTTGCAAGATGACCATAGCTTGCTTCAAACTGACAATCTCCGTGGGATCGACCCTTACTCACGTAAGGTTTATTACTTGGATGACCCAGTGCATTTGTTGGTTAGTTGTGCGAAGTTGTGAAAAAGAACTAAGATTATGAACATGCGTATTAAGTTTTTGGCGCCGTTACCAAGAAATGAACAATCACGATTTCGTGCACCAACTATGGAGGATACTTTGGAGGTGAGCGGACAGCCACTAAGGTACTCCAAAGTGACTTTTACTGGCTGACTCTCTTCAAAGATTCTAGAGAGTTCATCCGTAACTGTGATAGTTGTCAGAGGGCTGGCAACCTTCCTCATGGTCACAGAATGCCTCAACAAGGAATCTTAGAGATTGAGTTGTTTGACATATGGGGTATAGATTTCGTGGGACCATTCCAGCCCTCATACTCAAACACTTACATCCTTGTGGCAGTAGATTACGTGTCTAAATGGGTTGAAGCAATAGCAACACCCATTAATGATACTAAAGTAGTAATGCAGTTCTTCTAAAAGAACATTTTCAGTAGATTTGGTGTCCCTAGGACACTGATCAGTGATGGAGGAACTCATTTCTGCAACAGACAGCTGGATTCTGTCTTAAGCCGATATAGAGTTCGCCATAAAGTAGCAACACCGTATCATTCCCAAACTAATGGGCAAGCTGAAGTCTCAAATAGAGAACTGAAGCGAATCCTAGAGAGGATAATAAGTGCCTCTAGAAAGGATTGGGCTAGAAAGCTTGATGATTCTCTGTAGGCATACAGAACAGCTTTCAAAACCCCCATTGGAACTTCACCATATCAGTTAGTATATGGGAAGTCCTGTCATTTACCAATGGAACTAGAACACAAAGCCTATTGGGCTACTAGGTTCATCAACCTTGATGCTAAAGCAGCAGGGGAGAAATGGCTGCTCCAACTAAATGAGTTAGATGAATTCTGCTTAGGAGCATTTGAAAATGCAAAAATCTATAAGGAAAAGACAAAAAGGTGGCATGATAGGAAGCTACCTTCCAGAGTCTTTGAACCAGGATAGAAAGTCCTGCTCTTCAATTCAAGACTCAAACTATTCTCTGGGAAACTTAAATCCCGGTGGATAGGACCGTTTGTGATTACCAAGGTATCACCTTACGAACACATAGAACTTCAAGGTAAAGAAACCAGGTTCACTGTCAATAGACAGAAGGTCAAGCATTAACTTGAAGGAGATATAAAGCCAGGAGGCTCAACACTGCTACTAAGTTAAGTACAGTGAAGTCCAGCTAAAGACACTAAAGAAGCGCTTGTTGGGAGACAACCCAACCTTACTCAACTATATTTATTTTCTTTCATTTTGTTTTTCCTTTCAGTTGTCAGAGTCATGATCATGTGCATCAGTCAAGAGACAGAATTTCACAGTAGTGAAAATAGAGCACTCTGGATGGAGTGTCAAAGTTGAACGCTAGTGAGGAAGCCCTCACTGGGCGTTCAACGCCCATCATGGGCAGCATTGCTGGTGTTGAACGCCAGCGAGGGAGTATCCCTTGGGCGTTCAAACGCTAGTGAAAGAGAACAGGGGATCTGGAATTCCTAAACTCTCAGGACCAGTAGGTCCCATAGAAGCTCCGCCTACCCCACCTTCTTCTACCCTACTTTGCTCGAGGACGAGCAAAACTCTTAAGTTTGGTATTGTAAAAGCTTTGCTTTTTGACTTCTACCACTCCTAAGTATGGAAGAAGAGGATAGAGCAAACTAGAAAGCATGCACATGAGCCTGTGCAGCCGCCTCAACAAAGACAAAGGAGTGACCATTGAAGAGATCAAGCACTACATTGGATCCTCAAGGAGGAGCACTAGCCACCATTATTCAGGTGGATTCATTCTCTTTACACCCCTTTTCTATTATTTTGTTTTCTGCTTGTTTTATTATTTGTTCTCTTGTTCTAGTTGTATGATCATTTGTATTGATGTCTTTAAGTTGTAAAATATTTCATATATCTCTCACCTTGCTTAAATAATTTTTTTTTGAAAAGAATTAAGAGATACATGAATTTCAAAATTAAAATAAGAATAGTTCAATTATTTTGATGTGGTGTCATTTGCTTTTGTTTTCTGAATGTATATGATTAAACAGTGCATATTTGAAGTTGAAATTTATGAATGTTGGCTCTTGAAAGAATAAGAAAAAAGGAAAAGTATTATTGGTAATCTGAAAAATCCATAAATTGATTCTTGAAGTAAGAAAAAGCAGCAAAAAGAAAAAGAAAAAGCTTGCATGCGAAAAAAAATAATAAAAAGAAAGAAAAAAAATAAAAAGCAAGCAAAAAAAGTCAATAGCCCTTAAAACCAAAAGGCAAGGGTAAAAGGGCCCAAGGCTTTGAGCATCAGTGGTTAGGAGAGTCCAAAAGAATAAAACCCTGGCTTAAGCAGCTCAATCTAAGCTGTCCCTAACCATGTGCTTGTAGCGTGAAGGTGTTAAGTGAAAAGCTTGAGACTGAGCGGTTAAAGTCGTGGTCCAAAGCAAAAGAGTGTGCTTAAGAACTCTGGACACCTCTATCTGAGGACTCTAGCAAAGCTGAGTCACAATTTGAAAAGGTTCACCCAGTTAAAGTGTCTGTGGCATGAATGTATCTGGTGGTAATACTGGAAAATAGAGTGCTTAGGGTCAAGGCCAAGACTCTGAAAGCTGTGTTCAAGAATCAAAATAAGCTTAAATAGGAAAGTCAATAATATCATCCGGACTCTAAGTTCCTAAAGATGCCAACATCTCTGAGTTTCAATGGATAGTGAGATGCCAAAACTATTTAGAAGCAAAAAGCTACTAAGTCCCGCTCATCTGATTTTTAACTAAGCTTCATTTGAAACTTAAAAATTTATTGTATCTTAATTTTCTTTTTATCCTACTGTGTTTTTAGTTGTTTGGGGACAAGCAACAGTTTAAGTTTGGTGTTGTGATGAGTGGATATTTTATACGCTTTTTGACATCACTTTCATATAGTTTTTAGTGTGTTTTATTTAGTTTTTATTAAGTTTTTATAGGTTTTAGTGATAAATTCACATTTTTTATTCTACTATGAGTTTTTGTGTTTGTGGGCAATTTCAGGTATTTTCTGGCTGAAATGGAGGAGTTGGAGCAGAAGTCTGATTCAGAGACAGAGAAAGCACTGCAGATGCTGTCCAAATCTGACCTACCTTCATTTGGAAGAGCTTTTCTGGAGCTACAGAAGTCCAAATAGAGCACTCTTAACAGGTATGGAAAGTTGACTTCCAGAGCTTTCCAGCAATATATAATAGTTTATACTTTGCTTCGGATTATAAGGTCCAAAACTGGCATCCAACGCCAGCTTCTTGCCCCCTTCCAGGCGTCCAGCGCCCAAAGAGCAGAGCCCAGCGTCCAAAGGCCCAAAGAGGACCTCCTAGCTGGCATTCCATGCCCAAAAAACCTCATAGCACGTGGATCTCATCAAGCTCATCCCAAACACTTACCAAGTGGGCCCTAGAAGTGGATTTTAGCACTAAAAAGACTATTGTACCCTTACTAGTCATTAGCTTAGTATTTAAGGGATTTTATTCATGTCATTCAAACAACTTACATCACTTTTCTCATTATACATTTTTATCATTGTGTTTTACCTCTGTATGAGTTTCTAAACCTCCTAGGTTGAGGGGAGGAGCCCTTCTGAGTCCTATGAATTAATAAAAGTACTATTTCTTCTTCTTCGATCCGTGTCTGATCTATCTCTAAGATGTATATCCGATCTTCATCGTGATGAACAGGATGATCTAACAAATTAGCTCTGTTCATCACATTAAGACGAACGTACCTGACAAACACCCGCGTCTACTTGGGTTCGTGTGAGTACCTGGAAGAAAAGCATGAGCCAACAGCTATGTTTATACATCACTTAGATGGTTAATCCACGACTTCGTTGGGGACTTCTCGAGACACCAGTTAAGGTCTCCGTGGTATAGGCTAGAATCCAAGAAGCAGCGTTCTCTGATCCAGAAGATTCAACCTTGTCTGTGGCGTTTTAAGTAGGATCGCAAAGAGAATGACTTGCTAGAGCTTCACCCTCCATTGGATTGAATGACCAAGGGCCATGGCGTTTATTCTGTAGCAGAGGAGATCAATAACCCCGAGCAATGGCTTTGATCACTTACAGCCTGCCATAGAAGAAGATCATTCACAAGCAAAGAAGATAGTAGTACCAGAGTTAGTTCAGAAAGAGATAGCAACTCCGACTCTCAACTCAATTCCCATCATATAATTCCTATTATTTTATCCAAGCATTTACGAGATATAATCATTCAACATATAATTAACAAACTTCTTATTTTGCCTTACTAAGACCTGCAAGACAACCATTGATTGCCTCAAGCCACAATCTTCGTGGGATCGACCCTAACTCGCTCAGGTATTACTTGGACGATCCAGTGCACTTGCTGGCAGTGGCGGATCCACGGGGGGACCTAAGGTGGCCATGGTCCCCCCAAATTTTTTTTAAAAAAATAGTAAATAGTAATAATTAATAATATTAAATTTTTTTATATATAATATTAAAAAAAATATAACTTACAAAATTTTATAAATTAAAAAAACTAAAAACTGCATTATGTATTAGATATTTGAATTATTGTTGCTCTTGTTAACAAATAGCCCATTCTAATAATTAATAAAAATGGTTCTATTATACTAGCCCAAGCCCATACTATTAATTAAAGTAACCCTAGTACATTTTTCAAATATTTGTTTCAAACTATCATAGGCATAGCGCCACTTTTCTCTCTCTTTTAGTGATTCCCAAACTTTTGGTCTTCTACTCTTCTCATTCTAATTTTCTTTCCATACCAAAACAAGACATATGAAGAAAAACCATTGAAGAGAAGTGAACAACAAAATATTAACCATTGAATGCACAACAAAGATTCAAAGAGGTATATTTCAATTTTTTTTAAGTTAATGACAATGTCAAGTATTATTTACATTATTTATTTAAAATAATTAATTTATTTTTTTTTATAATGGACAGTGTTCAAAGATTGAAGTGAGGACAAAACTCAATAGAATTATTTTTTTGTGAGAAGTGGAACAAAAAATAATCAGGTAAATCAATAACTTTATTTTTGGTTATTATATATTTGTGTTTCTAAAATTATTTGTTATTGCTCAATAGGTTTAATATTTTTTTTAAGAAAATAATATATATGCAATTATTTTTGTTTTTTTTTTGTTAGATAGTTCAAGTTAAGTTAAAAATGTCAAAGATGAAAACAATTCACTCATTTTTCAAGAGAAAAGAGAGAATATATGATGAACAAAATTCAGCTTCAGATTCTTTGAGTAATGTTCAAAATATTATTGAACAACCTGTGACACAACTTGTTGAGCAAGATATTCAACCCCCTGCTTCCAAAATAGCAAGGACTGAAATAGATCAAGTTAATATTGATACATTGATGCGTGATCCCGGAAAGCGTCCGCAAATTTGGAATTATCCTATCAATCAACAAGATGAAATCCGTAGAGCATACATAAAGTTTGGACCATATCAATTTATTATGGATGAGTACCCTCTTTCTGGTCTAGAAAGTCATCCTCGTCGTTTCAAAGCTCATTGGTTTAAGAGTTTTTCTTGGCTAGAATATTCGCCAGAAGTGGATGCTGCATTTTGTCTTCCATGCTATTTATTTTCTAGAAAATCAAGTCCATTCACATCAGGAGGATTTCGCAATTGGAAAAAAGTGAATAATGGAAAGGATTGTGCATTTTTATCTCATGTGGGTAAATCTCTTAATTCTCCTCATAATATTGCTGTTAAGTCTTGTAAAGATTTGCTTAATCAATTATGTCACATTGACAAAGTATTGGCTAAGCAAAGCTCACAACAAGTTTTAAGCAATAGATTGCGTCTTAAAGCCTCTATTGATACTGTCAAATGGTTAACGTTTCAAGCTTGTGCTTTTAGGGGACATGACGAGAGTCATGAGTCTCAGAATCGAGGAAATTTTCTTGAAATGTTAAAATTATTAGCTTCTTACAATAAAGAAGTGGATGTAGTTGTTTTGGATAATGCTCCTCAAAATGCAATATACACATCACCTTCTATTCAAAAGGAAATTCTACATGTTTTTGCTAGAAAGGTGCAAAATGAAATTCGCAATGAGATTGGTAATGCAAAGTTTTGTTTGATTGTTGATGAAGCTAGAGATGAATCTAGAAGAGAACAAATGGCACTTGTTGTTAGATTTGTTGATAAGCATGGATTTGTCAAAGAAAGGCTAATAGATGTTGTTCATGTCAAAGATACTACTTCTGCTACTCTAAAACAAGAGATTTGTTCTGCATTATCTCATCACAATCTCAACATTCAAAATGTTCGAGGTCAAGGGTATGACGGAGCTAGTAATATGCGTGGAGAGTGGAAAGGGTTACAAGCTTTAATTATTCAAGAATGTCCTTATGCATATTATGTTCATTGCTTTGCTCATCAATTACAGCTAGCTCTTGTTGCTGCGGCTAAAGAAGTTGTTGATGTTCATGCTTTTTTCCAAAGTTTGAGTAATATTATCAATGTTGTGTGCTCTTCTTGCAAACGCAATGATGAATTACGATCTGCTTATGCAACTGAAATTTCCCATTTAGTTGCAACTAATCAAATTGAAACAGGAAGAGGAGCAAATCAAATTGGCACATTAAAAAGATCAGGAGATACCAGGTGGAGCTCTCACTTCAACTCAATTTGTAGCCTTTTACGTATGTTTGGAGCAACAACTTCAGTTCTGGAAGATTTGGCTACTAATGGATCTACATATTCTCAACGTGGTGATGCTACTTATGCTCTTAAATCTTTATTATCATTTGATTTTGTTTTCATTTTGCATATGATGAAAGAAATCATGGGAATCACTGATAAACTTTGTCAAGCATTGCAACAAAAATCTCAAGACATTTTGAATGCTATGCATCTGGTTTCTAGTACAAAGTCATTGATTCAACAGTTAAGAGATAGTAGTTGGGGAGCACTTTTGGAGAAAGTTAGTTCTTTCTGCAATGATCATGCTATTCAGATACCTGATATGGGTGCTTCTTTTAGTGACATAATTCGGTCTCGTCGTAAAAAGGATGTTGTCACTGTTGAACACCATTATCGTGTTGACATTTTTACTAGCGTGATAGATTTTCAATTGAAAGAGCTAAATAGTAGATTTAGTGAGCAAGCAACCGAGCTCCTCATACTGAGTACATCTCTAGATCCTAAAGATGCTTTCAAGTTATTCAGTGTTTGCAACATATGCAATCTTGTAAAGAATTTCTATTCTTTAGATTTTTCTGAGCAAGAAAAGATTCAATTGGATTATGAGTTACAACATTATGAACTTGATGTGGTTAAAGCTCCAGATTTTCAGAATTTGTCTACTCTTGCTGAATTGTGTCAAAAATTGACAGAGACAGGAAAATCAAATATATATCCTTTAATTGATAGATTAATTCGTCTTGTTTTGACTCTTCCTGTGACAACAGCAACAACTGAACGGGCCTTTTCAGCTATGAAGATTATTAAAACAAGGCTTCGAAACAAGATGGAAGATGAATTTTTAGCAGATTGTATGATTGTATATATTGAAAAGGAAATTGCTTCAAAATTCACTTCAGAGATGATAATTGATGATTTTAGTTCCATGAAGCATCGTCGAGCAAGTTTAAAAATATCAAAATCTTAAAGTATGTAGTTGAACATTGACTTTTATATAATATAATTACTTTTTTGATATATATGCTACAAATCATATTTTGTTAATTTTTTGTTATATTTTATATTTAATTGGCCCCCCTCTTATGAAATTTCTGGTTCCGCCACTGCTTGCTGGTACTACTGCTGTACGAAAAGGTGTGGGATTTTGCGTACACGCGCACCAGTTAGAAATAACAATTCAATTTAAATATCGATAATAATACACTTGAAAACAATTATAGACATAATATTCACTCACAACTTGATTCCATAGAACCGGAAGCAACTCTGAGCGCGTCAATGAGCTACCAAATGATGTCCAATAACTTTACAACTCTAGAAATATGACAATAATAATATTTGTAAGCTAACAATATTGTCAATTAACAAAATCTTACTCAATTTGACAAAAGCGCCAAATTTTCTAATCCTAATAACTCTAATTCGGATTTATTCATACCCATAACTATAGGGATGACAAAAATTGGGATATGGCTAAGTATTGAGTCAAAAAGTTATCTTGAAACCTTAATAATAACTGGAACTTAAAAGTTGAATGCTTCTTTCACTCATTAAGTTGAAATCCCATGATTTTGGGGTTCTGAGAAAATGAGATTTGAATAAGTAGAGGTAGAGTAGAGAAAAAAAGAAAGCAAGATGATGAAGGTGAATTTGATGATATCGGGTGGTTAGCTGCAAGGAGAAGAGATAAGGAAGAGATGAGGGAATGTAATTGGGAAGGGAAGGGAAGAAAGGGTTTTAAGTTTTGTTATTGGGAAGAAATAAAATAAAAATGAAAGAAGGGAAGGGGTTGTTGAAAGGAGAAGAGTGCGGGGAAGAGAAAAAGAAATGTTTAGGTGGGGGCATGTGCCTCCCACGTGCTCTCCCTCCCCCCCTTTTTGTTTTTTCCTTTCTTTCTCGGTTACTACATTCTCTCCCCCTTAAGAAATTCGAGCCCCAAATTTCAAACTTATATGATAATTTATTTCAGTTTCAAACAAATATGGATACTTGTCGTGCATGACATCCTCCACTTTTCTAGTTGCTTCTTCTACCGAATGGTTTTTCGAAACAACTTTCACAGATACTATCTCTTTAGAACGTAGTTTCTTTATTTGGCGATCAACTATAGCCATTGGTTCCTCTTCAAATGATAAATCCTCCTTTAGTTCTATGGCTTGTGGTGCGAGCACATGAGATGGGTCAGGAAGATATTTGCGCAATATTAATACGCGAAACACTGGATGAATCATGCATAATTCAGGCGACAATGCCAAGCAGTAAGCAACTGCACCTATTCTATCCAATATCTCAAATGGACCAATCTAGCAAGGACTAAGCTTGCCTTTTTTCCCAAACCTCATCACTCCTTTCATAGGCGACACTCTAAGAAATACCTGATCACCCACTGAAAACTCTAAGTTACGCCTTCTGTTACCAACATAAGCCTTTAATATACTCTGAGCTACTAATAAACGCTCTCTTACTATGCGAACCTTCTCAACTGCATCTTGTACCAAATTTGGCCCCAAAAGTTTAACCTCCCTAACCTCAAATCACCCAATAGGTGACCTGCATCTTCTTCTATAAATAGTCTCAAATGGTGCCATTTGAATGATGGCTTGATAACTTTTATTATAAGAGAACTCGATCAAAGGTAGATAGCTATCCCAATTTCCACCAAAATCTAGAACATAACACCTTAACATGTCTTCCAATGTTTAGATCGTCCTTTCCGACTGTCCATCGGTTTGAGGGTGAAAAGCTATGCTAAGATCCAAACGAGTTCCTAACGCTTTCTTGAAAAGATTTCCAAAAATGAGAGGTGAACTGAGGTCCACGATCTGAAATAATGGACACTAGGATTCCATGTAGTTTAACTATCTCATCAACATAAAGTTGAGCATATTGAGCTCCACTAAAAGTTGTTTTCACTGGAAGAAAGTGGGCTGACTTCGTCATTCTAGCCACCATTACCCAAATTGAATCAAAACCTTTAAAACTACGAGGTAAACCTGTTACAAAATCCATCGTAATCTTTTTCTATTTCCATTCAGGTATCTCAATTTGTTGCAATAACCCAACAGGTCTTTGATGTTCAGCTTTAACTTGTTGGCAAGTTAAGCAATGGGAAACAAAATCTCCTATGTCTTTCTTCATGCCTTCTCACCAAAATAATTGTTTCAAATCTTGATACATCTTATTGGAGCCTAGATGAACTGCATACTTAGAATTGTGAGCTTCTTCCAAAATAGCTTTCTTCAAGTTGTGGTTATCTGGGACACATAAGCGTTGACCACAACGTTAAACATCTGATCAAGAGAAAAGTCTAAGTTCCTCCCATTGCAAACATCTTCCATAAGCTTTCTTAGTTTCGAGTCATCACTTTCTGCAGCCTTGATCTATTCTATTAGAGAAGATTGGGCTCGAACATGTGCTAAGAAAACTGCTGATTCTCCAAGGTCAAATTGAATTCCACCGGCCTCCAATTGATGAACTTCTTCAACAATTGGTCTCCTTGCAAGAGTGATATGGAACAAGCTACCCATAGATTTTCTACTGAGAGCATCTGCTACAATATTTACTTTTCCAGGATGATACAAAATGGTACAATCGTAATCTTTTAGCAACTCCATCCATCACCATAATTACCCTAATTACCCTAAGCCTTATCTCATTCTGTAAAGCAAAGGTTAATCAAAGATTATGACAAATCTAAGGCTTATATATATATAAGGGAATTTTAATTCTAGAAGTCCGATAAAAAAAGCTAAAAAACAGAGTTACAAAAGCGCGAAATATTCACACGAAGCTACAAACTTAAGCCACAGGATAAGGATATAAGATAACAAGATATAAGTATATAAGAGGGTATAATAGTTGGTGTGCGAAATCGTGATCATTCCTTGGTAACGGCGCTAAAAACTCAATACGCACGTTCATGTTCTTAATTCTATTTCACAACTTCGTACAACTAACCAGCAAGTGCACTGGGTCGTCCAAGTAATAAACCTTACGTGAGTAAGGGTCGATCCCACGGAGATTGTCGGCTTGAAGCAAGCTATGGTCACCTTGTAAATCTCAGTCAGGTGGATTCAACTGATTTTATGAATTTGATAAGTAAAAGATAAATAAAATATAAAATAGGATAGTGGTACTTATGTAATTCATTGGTGAGAATTTCAGATAAGCGTATAGAGATGCTTTCGTCCCTTTGAACCTCTGCTTTCCTGCTGTCTTCATCCAATCCTTCCTACTCCTTTCCATGGCAAGCTGTATGTTAGGCATCACTGTTGTCAATGGCCACTTGTCCTCTCAGTAAAAATGGTCCAATGCGCTGTCACTGCATGGCTAATCATATGTCGGTTCTCGATCATACTGGAATAGGATCCATTGATCCTTTTGCATCTGTCACTATGCCCAGCACTCGCAAGTTTGAAGCTCGTCACAGTCATTTAATCCCTGAATCCTACTCGGAATACCACAGACAAGGTTTAGACTTTCCGGATTCTCAAGAATGGCCGTCTATGGGTTCTAACTTATACCACGAAGACACTAATAACTCGGACTCGGTCCCCTGTATTAAATATCCAAGAGATATCCATTCAATCTAAGGTAGAACGGAAGTGGTTGTCAGGCACGCGTTCATAAGTTGAGAATGATGATGACTGTCACGATCATCACATCCATCATATTGAAGTGCGAATGAATATCTTAGAAGCGGAATAAGTTAAATTGAATAGAAAAACAGTAGTACTTTGCATTAATCTTTGAGGAACAGCAGAGCTCCACACCTTAATCTATGGTGTGTAGAAACTCTACCGTTGAAAATACACAAGTGATAAATGTTCAGGCATGGCCGAATGGCCAGCCCTCACAAAAGTCTAAGATAGCATAAAACTAATCAAAGATGATCCAAAAGATATAAATATAATAGTAAAAAGTCCTATTTATACTAAACTAGTTACTAGGGTTTGCAGAATTGAGTAAATGATGCAGAAATCTACTTTTGGGACCCACTTGGTGTGTGCTTGGGCTGAGCATTGAGCTTTACACGTGTAGAGGCTTCTCTTGGAGTTGAACGCCAGTTTTTAACCTGTTTCTGGCGTTGAACTCCACTTTGCAACTTGTTTCTGGCGTTTGACTCCAGAATGCAACATGGAACTGGAGTTGAACGCCAGTTTACGTCATCTATCCTTATTCAAAGTATGGATTATTATATATTGCTGGAAATCCTTGGATGTCTACTTTCCAACGCAATTGAGAGCGCGCCATTTGGAGTTCGGTAGCTCCAGAAAATCCATTTCGAGTGCAGAGAGGTCAGAATCCAACAGCATTAGCAGTTCTTTTTCAGCCTGAATAAGATTTTTGCTCAAGTCTCTCAATTTCAGCCAGAAATTACCTGAAATCATAGAAAAATACACAAACTCATAGTAAAGTCCAGAAATGTGATTTTTAATTAAAAACTAATAAAAATACAATGAAAATTAATTAAATCATACTAAAAACATACTAAAAACAATGCAAAAAAGCGTATAAATTATCCGCTCATCACAACACCAAACTTAAATTGTTGCTTGTCCCCAAGCAACTGAAAATTAAATAGGATAAAAAGAAGAGAATATACTATAAATTCTAAAATATCAATGAAACTTAGCTCCAATAAGATGAGCGGGACTTGTAGCTTTTTCCTCTTGAATAGTTTTGGCATCTCACTTTATCCATTGAAGTTCAGAATGATTGGCATCTATAGGAACTTAGAGTTCAGATAGTGTTATTGATTCTCCTAGTTCAATATGTTGATTCTTGAACATAACTACTTTATGAGTCTTGGCCGTGGCCCTAAGCACTTTGTTTTCCAGTATTACCACCGGATACATAAATGCCACAGACACATAACTGGGTGAACCTTTTCAGATTGTGACTCATCTTAGCTAAAGTCCCCAATTAGAGGTGTCCAAGGTTCTTAAGCACACTCTTCTTTTGCTTTGGACCTCGACTTTAACCGCTCAGTCTCAAGCTTTTCACTTGACACCTTCACGCCACAAGCACATGGTTAGGGACAGCTTGGTTTAGCCGCTTAGGCCAGGATTTTATTCCTTTAGGCCCTCCTATCCACTGATGCTCAAAGCCTTGGATCCTTTTTATTACCCTTGCCTTTTGGTTTTAAGGGCTATTGGCTTTTTGCTCTTGCCTTTTGGTTTAAAGAGCTTTTGGCTTTTTCTGCTTGCCTTTTCTTTTTCTTTCTCTTTTTTTTTTCGCCATTTTTCTTTTCTTCTCTTTTTTTTTCTGCAAGCTTTTGTATTCACTGCTTTTTATTGCTTCAAGAATCATTTTTATGATTTTTCAGATTATCAAATAACATTTCTCCTGTTCATTATTCTTTCAAGAGCCAACATATTTAACATTCATAAACAACAATTTCAAAAGACATATGCACTGTTCAAGCATTCATTCAGAAAACAAAAAGTATTGTCACCACATCAAAATAATTAAAATAGTTTCAAGGATGAATTCGAAACCATGTACTTCTTGTTCTTTTGTAATTAAAACATTTTTCATTCAAGAGAGGTGATGGATTCATAGGACATTCATAACTTTAAGGCATAGACACTTAAATACTAATGATCATGTAATAAAGACACAAACATAAATAAAACATAAGGCTCAAAAACCGAAAAATAGGAAAATAAATAAACAAGGAGATTAAGGAATGAGTCCACTTTAGTGAGGGTGGCGTCTTCCTCTTCTTGAAGAACCAATGGTGCTTTTGAGCTCCTCTATGTCTCTTCCTTGTCTTTGTTGTTCCTCCCTCATAGCTCTTTGATCTTCTCTAATTTCATGGAGGATGATGGAATACTCTTGGTGCTCCATCTTTAGTTGTCCCATGTTGGAACTTAATTCATCTAGGGAAGTGTTGATTTGTTCCCAGTAGTTTTGTGGAGGGAAGTGCATCCCTTGAGGCATCTCAGGGATTTCATGATGAGGAATTTCCTCATGCTCATGTTGAGGTCCATGATCTCTTGTTTGCTCCATCCTTTTCTTAGTGATGGGCTTATCCTCTTCAATGAGGATGTCTCCCTCTATGTCAATTCCAGCCGAATTGCAGAGGTGGCAAATAAGGTGAGGAAAGGCTAACCTTGCCAAATTGGAGGACTTGTCAGCCACCTTGTAGAGTTCTTGAGGTATAATCTCATGAA
Organism: Arachis hypogaea; assembly: GCF_003086295.3. NCBI lineage: Eukaryota > Viridiplantae > Streptophyta > Magnoliopsida > Fabales > Fabaceae > Arachis > Arachis hypogaea. The sequence goes on from NC_092048.1 coordinate 111,143,313, forward strand.
CTTCCACTTCCTCCCCAATCATGATGCTATGGATCATGATGGCCCGGTCTAGTAACTTCAGACCGGTTGCTAGTAGGAATGATTGAGCGTTGAATGAACTCCAACCATCCTCTAGCTACTGGTTTGAGGTCAAGCCTTCTTAGTTGAACCGGCTTGCCCTTTGAGTCAATTTTCCATTGAGCTCCTTCCACACATATGTCCATGAGGACTTGGTCCAACCTTTGATCAAAGTTGACTCTTCTAGTGTAGGGGCGTGCGTTTTCTTCCATCATTGGCAAGTTGAACGCCAACCTTACATTTTCCGGACTGAAATCTAAGTATTCCCCCGAACCATGGTGAGCCAATTCTTTGGATTCGGGTTCACACTTTGATCATGGTTCCTAGTGATCCACGCATTTGCATAGAACTCTTGAACCATTAAGATCCTGACTTGTTGAATGGGGTTAGTGAGAACTTCCCAACCTCTTCTTTGGATTTCCAGACGGATCTCCGAATACTCATTCTTTTTGAGTTTGAAAGGAACCTCAGGGATCACTTTCTTCTTGGCTACAACTTCATAGAAGTGGTCTTGATGGACCTTAGAGATGAATCTCTCCATCTCCCATGACTCAGAGGTGGAAACAATTGCCTTCCCTTTCCTCTTTCTAGAGGTTTTTCTAGCCTTAGGTGCCATAAATGGTTATGGAAAAATAAAAAGCTATGCTTTTACCACACCAAACTTAAAATGGTTGCTCGTCCCCGAGCAAAAGAAGAAAGAAAGAAGTAGAAGAAGAAGAAAAATAGAGGAGAGGGAGAGAGAGATGGTTTCGGCCAAGGGGAAGAAGAGAGGGTTTTGTTGTGTGAAAATGAAGAGGGAATGAGGGGTTTATATAGGAGTGGGGAGGGGTTTAGGGTTCGGCCATTTATGGTTGGGTTTGGGAGGGAAATTATTTTGAATTTAAAGATAGGTGGGATTTTTGGGGAAGAGAGGATGGATGTGATTGGTGAAGAAGTGATGGGGAAGAGTGATTGAGTTGATTGGTGAGGGGTATTTGGGGAAGAGAGTTATGGAAATGTGTGAAGAGGAGAGAAAAAGTAGGTGGGGATCCTGTGGGGTCCACAGATCCTGAGGTGTTTGAGGATTTCTCATCCCTGCACCTATTAGGCGTGTAAACGCCCTTTGTAGGCAATCCTGGCGTTTAACGCCAGACTGCAGCATGTTTCTGGCGTTAAACACCACTTCCATGCTTGTTTTGGGCGTTCAACGCCAGTCTATAGCATGTTTCTGGCGTTGAATGCCAGTGTGGTGCATGTTTCTGGCGTTAAACGCCAGTCTGATGCTTATTTCTGGCGTTTAACGCCAGCTTTCTTCTGGGTGCAATCCTGGCATTTAAATGCCAGACTGCTGCTTGTTTCTGGTGTTTAACGCCAGTTTCATGCTCTCTTCTGGCGTTAAATGCCAGCCAGATGCTCCTTACTGGCGTTTAAACGCCAGTAAGTCCTTCCTCTAGGGTGTGCTATTTTCAATGCTGTTTTTCATTCTGTTTTCAATTTTTTAGTAGTTTTTGTGACTCCACATGATCATCAACCTAATAAAACATGAAATAACAAAGAGAAAATAAAATAAAAATGATTAAATAACATTGGGTTGCCTCCTAACAAGCGCTTCTTTAATGTTAATAGCTTGACAGTGAGCTCTCATGGAGCCTCACAGATAATCAGAGCAAGGTTGGGACCTCCCAACACCAAACTTAGAGTTTGGTTGTGGCCTCCCAACACCAAACTTAGAGTTTGACTGTGGGGGCTTTGGTTGACTCTGCAGTGAGAGAAGCTTTTCATGCTTCCTCTTCATGGTTACAGAAGGAGATCCTTGAGTTTTAAACACAAGGTAGTCCTTATTCAGTTGAAGGACCAACTCTCCTCTGTCCACATCAATTACAGGTCTTGCTGTGGCTAGGAAGGGTCTTCCAAGGATGATGGATTCATCCTCATCCTTCCCAGTGTCTAGGATTATGAAATCAGCAGGGATGTAAAGGCCTTCAACATTTACTAACACGTCCTCTACTAGTCCATAAGCCTATTTTCTTGAGTTGTCTGCCATCTCTAATGAGATTCTGGCAGCTTGCACCTTAAAGATTCCCAATTTCTCCATTACGGAGAGGGGCATGAGGTTTATCCCTGACCCAAGGTCACATAGATCCTTCTCAAAGGTCATGGTGCCTATGGTACAAGGTATTAAGAACTTTTCAGGATTCTGTTTCTTCTGAGGCAATCTCAGTTGATCCAGATCACTCAGTTCATTGGTGAGCAAGGGAGGTTCATCTTTCCAAGTCTCATTACCAAATAATTTGGCATTCAGCTTCATGATTGCACTAAGGTACTTGGCAACTTGCTCTTCAGTAACATCTTCATTCTCTTCAGAAGAAGAATATTCATCAGAGCTCATGAATGGCATAAGAAGGTTTAATGGAATCTCTATGGTCTCCAGATGAGCCTCAGAGTCCTTTGGTTCCTCAGAGGGAAACTCCTTATTGATCTCTGGACGTCCCAGGAGGTCTTCCTCACTGGAGTTCACGTCCTCTCCCTCCCTTGTAGGTTCGGCCATGATGATCAATTCAATGGCCTTGCACTCTCCTTTTGGGTTTTCTTCTGTATTGCTTGGGAGAGTACTAGGAGGGGTTTCAGTGATCCTTTTACTCAGCTGGCCCACTTGTGCTTCCAAATTTCTAATGGAGGACCTTGTTTCATTCATGAAACTTAGAGTGGCCTTAGATAGATCAGAGACTATATTTGCCAAGCTAGATAGGGTCTGCTCAGAACTCTCTGTCTTTTGCTGAGTGGATGATGGAAAAGGCTTGCTATTGCTAAACCTGTTTCTTCCACCATTATTAAAGCCTTGTTGAGGCTTTTGTTGATCCTTTCATGAGAGATTTGGATGATTTCTCCACGAGGGATTATAGGTGTTTCCATAGGGTTCACCCATGTAATTCACCTCTGCTATTGCAGGATTCTCAGGATCATAAGCTTCTTCCTCAGAAGATGCCTCTTGAGTACTGTTGGATGTAGCTTGCATTCCATTCAGACTCTGAGAAATTATATTGACTTGCTGAGTCAATATTTTGTTCTGAGCCAATATGGCATTCAGAGTATCAATTTCAAGAACTCCCTTCTTCTGAGGCGTCCCATTACTTACAGGATTCCTCTCAGAAGTGTACATGAACTGGTTATTAGCAACCATGTCAATGAGTTCTTGAGCTTCTGCAGGCGTTTTCTTTAGGTGAATGGATCCACCTGCAGAATGGTCCAATGACATCTTTGATAGTTCAGATAGACCATCATTAAATATATCCAGAATGGTCCATTCTTAAAGCATGTTAGAAGGACACTTTTTGGTCAGTTGCTTATATCTCTCCCAAGCTTCATAGAAGGATTCACCTTTTTTCTGTCTGAAGGTTTGAATATCCACTCTAAGCTTACTAAGCTTTTGAGGAGGAAAGAACTTGGCTAAGAAAGCCGTGACCAGCTTATCCCAAGAGTTTAGGCTATCCTTAGGTTGAGAGTCCAACCATATTCTAGCTCTGTCTCTTACAGCAAACGGGAAAAGCATAAGCCTGTAGACCTCGGGATCAACCCCATTGGTCTTAACAGTATCACAGATCTGCAAGAATTCAGTTAGAAACTGAAAAGGATCTTCTGATGGAAGTCCATGAAACTTGCAGTTCTGTCGCATCAGAGAAACTAATTGAGGTTTAAGCTCAAAATTGTTTGCTCCAATGGCAGGGATTGAGATGCTTCTTCCATGTAAATTGGAATTAGGTGCAGTTAAGTCACCAAGCATCCTCCTTGCATTGTTATTATTTTCGGCCATATCTTCTTTTTTTTCAAAAATTTTTGTCAGATTTTCTCCAGAGAGTTGTGCTTTAGCTTCCCTTAGCTTCCTCTTCAGAGTTCTTTCAGGTTCAGGATCAGCTTCAACAAGAATGTTCTTATCCTTGTTCCTGCTCATATGAAAAAGAAGAAGAAAGCAGAAAAGAAAATATGGAATCCTCTATGTCACAGTATAGAGATTCCTTTATGTGAGTAGAAGAAAGTAAGAATAGAAGAAGGAAAAGATGAGAATCCAAACACAGGGGTGAGGATAGAAGTGTTAATGGATGAATAAATAAATAGAAAGAGATTAGAAATGAGAGAAGAATTCGAAAATTTAACAAAATAAAATAAAAATATTTTAAATTTAAATTTAAAATTCGAAAATTAAAATTAAAATTAAATTAAATTAAAATTAAAACAATTAGTTAATTAAAACGAAATTTTGAAAAAGAGGGAAGGGATTTTCGAAAATTAAAGGTAAAGAGTTAGTTGGGTAGTTTTGAAAAAGATATGATTGAAACAAAAAGATATGATTGATTAAAAGAGATTTGAAATTTGTTTTTGAAAAAGATATGATTGAAATTGAAAAAGATATGATTGAAACAAAAAGATAAGATTGAATGAAAAAGATTTGAAAATCAATTTTAAAAAGATAAGAGGTTAGGGGAGAAGTTAGAAAGAATTTTGAAATTGATTTTGAAAAAGATATGATTGAAATTGAAAAAGATATGATAAGGAATTGAAAAGATTTAATTTTAAAAACTAAAGTTGATTACTTGACTAACAAGAAACAAAAAGATATGATTTTAAAATTTAAAGATTGAACCTTTCTTAATAGGCAAGTAACAACTTAATATTTTTGAATCAATCATATTAAATGTTGGTATTAATTTTGAAAATATGAAATGAAAATAAGAAAAAGATTTTTGAAAATTAATTTGAAATTTTCGAAAATTATGAAAGAAAAATGAAAAGGGTTTGATTTTTGAAAAAAATTTTGAAAAAGATAAGATTTTTAAATTGAAAATTTGAGTTGACTCATAAGAAACAATTGAATTTTAAAAATTTTTGAAAGAGTCAATCCAAATTTTCGAAATTTTTAGAGAGAAAAAGGTAAAGATATTTTTTATTTTTGAATTTTTAATGATGAGAGAGAGAAAAACATAAAATTGACACAAAACATAAAAATTATGAATCAAAACAACTAATGCATGCAAGAACACTATGAATGTTTAAGATGAACACCAAGAACACTTTGAAGGTCAAGATGAACATCAAGACTTATTTTTGAAAATTTTCAAGAAAAGAAAAACATGCAAGACATCAAACTTAGAAATTTGCAAACTTTAGACATTAACAAATTGAAAATGCATATGAAAAATAAGTAAAGACACAAAACAAGAAAATAAGAGGATCAAACAAGAAGACTGGCCAAGAACAACTTGAAGATCATGAAGAACATATGATGAATTTTCGAAAATTCTTGAGAAAAACAAACACATGCAAGACACCAAACATAAAAATTGACTCTAGACTCAAATAAGAAACACAAAATATTTTTTATTTTAAAATTTTTTTTGGATTTTCGAAAATTAATTTTGTAAAAACGAAAAAGGAAAAAATTTTTTTTTTTCGAAAATAAGAAGTAAAAAAAGCTTAAAAATAAAATAAAATAAAATTATCTAATCTGAGCAACAAGATGAACCGTCAGTTGTCCCAACTCGAATAATCCCCGCCAACGGCGCCAAAAACTTGGTGTGCGAAATCGTGATCATTTCTTCCTTGGTAACGGCGCTAAAAACTCAATACGCACGTTCATGTTCTTAATTCTGTTTCACAACTTCGTACAACTAACCAGCAAGTGCACTGGGTCATCCAAGTAATAAACCTTACGTGAGTAAGGGTCGATCCCACGGAGATTGTCGGCTTGAAGCAAGCTATGGTCACCTTGTAAATCTCAGTCAGGAGGATTCAACTGATTTTATGAATTGATAAGTAAAAGATAAATAAAATATAAAATAGGATAGTGGTACTTATGTAATTCATTGGTGAGAATTTCAGATAAGCGTATAGAGATGCTTTCGTCCCTCTGAACCTCTGCTTTCCTGCTGTCTTCATCCAATCCTTCCTACTCCTTTCCATGGCAAGCTGTATGTTAGGCATCACCGTTGTCAATGGCCACCTGTCCTCTCAGTAAAAATGGTCCAATGCACTGTCACTGCATGGCTAATCATCTGTCGGTTCTCGATCATACTGGAATAGGATCCATTGATCCTTTTGCGTCTGTCACTACGCCCAGCACTCGCGAGTTTGAAGCTCGTCACAGTCATTCAATCCCTGAATCCTACTCGGAATACCACAGACAAGGTTTAGACTTTCCGGATTCTCAAGAATGGCCGTTCATGGGTTCTAACTTATACCACGAAGACACTAATAACTCGGACTCGGTCCCCTGTATTAGATATCCAAGAGATATCCATTCAATCTAAGGTAGAACGGAAGTGGTTGTCAGGCACGCGTTCATAAGTTGAGAATGATGATGACTGTCACGGTCATCACATCCATCATATTAAAGTGCGAATGAATATCGTAGAAGTGGAATAAGTTGAATTGAATAGAAAAACAGCAGTACTTTGCATTAATCTTTGAGGAACAGCAGAGCTCCACACCTTAATCTATGGTGTGTAGAAACTCTACCGTTGAAAATACACAAGTGATAAATGTTCAGGCATGGCCGAATGGCCAGCCCTCACAAAAGTCTAAGATAGCATAAAACTAATCAAAGATGATCCAAAAGATATAAACATAATAGTAGAAAGTCCTATTTATACTAAACTAATTACTAGGGTTTGCAGAATTGAGTAAATGATGCAGAAATCCACTTCTGGGGCCCACTTGGTGTGTGCTTGGGCTGAGCATTGAGCTTTACACGTGTAGAGGCTTCTCTTGGAGTTGAACACCAGTTTGTAGCCTGTTTCTGGCGTTGAACTCCACTTTGCAACCTGTTTCTGGCGTTTGACTCCAGAATGTAGCATGGAACTGGCGTTGAATGCCAGTTTACGTCGTTTATCTTTAATCAAAGTATGGACTATTATATATTGCTGGAAAGCCCTGGATATCTACTTTCCAAAGCAATTGAGAGTGCGCCATTTGGAGTTCTGTAGCTCCAGAAAATCCATTCCGAGTATAGAGAGGTCAGAATCCAACAACATTAGCAGTCCTTTTTCAGTCTGAATCAGATTTTTGCTCAAGTCCCTCAATTCAGCCAGAAATTACCTGAAATTACAGAAAAATACACAAACTCATATTAAAGTCCAGAAATGTGATTTTTAATTAAAAACTAATAAAAATACAATGAAAATTCATTAAATCATACTAAAAACATACTAAAAACAATGCCAAAAAGCGTATAAATTATCCGCTCATCAATAGTCATAAAGAACTAGCCTCAGCCCGCGGAGTTTAGGCCGACTAGTCAATATACAGACATACAGAGTTTTGAAGGTTAAAATAGCATATACAAAATATCTCTCTCAAAGTAAGCCTCTAAGGCAAATACAAATACAAAAGTGAGAGAACTAGTCAAAATAACCAAAATGACAACAAAATAAAATAAGGTCTTCCGCACTGCTACCATCAAGCAACTCACTGAGGTGGGTTGCGACCAACATCTGAAAACAACAACAAAGTATGTAATGAGAACCAGAGGTTCTCAGTATGGTAACAGTTCCCAGTAATGTAAGATGTAAGACCCCGGGACGCCAGAGGCAATCCTAGAACTTTATACCAAACAGATATTCGGCTTAGCAATAAATAAATAAATTAAACTATAAACAATAAATAGGGTTATCTAAACTTAGGGGATTCCTAACTAATATTAATCACACCGCTGTATCCCACAGCCTTCGCCAGCCTAGCCTCCATGCGACCCCATCACCACCGCCTACCGAACCTCCTCAATCCCAGCAGAGAACACAAGTAATACAGACAAGTAAAGCACAAGTAAATTACATGTACAGCAAATAGATCAATTAGCAAATAACATGTGATTCATTTAGGCATAACAGAAATTAAGCAAAGCAAACAAACAGGTAGAAGATGCATATGATGAATGCCTTTTCTATTAGCTCGTGATATCACTTGTCGGTCTATAAATGCCAACTCGACATATCCTTTCGGATGTAGCTTTTCTGCCATTCCCACGGGTATAGTGCCGGACACACTCTATTAACCCACGGTTATAGTGCCGAGCACACTCTATTGACCCACGAATATAGTGTCAGGCACACTCGCATGCTTAAGCCAAGGATATAGTGCCTGTCACACTCTTGCAGCAGAAAAGGTTATTAATCATAATTCAATCCCAGGGATATAGTACCCTGTACACTATCATACTTAACCCAAGAATATAGTGTCTGGCACACTCTCAACATTCCACAAGATCATCATTCTTTTCTAAGTCCTCAACTCATCATAACCATCATCAATTTCCATTTTCTCAAAATTTACCATCAACTCTCATCTCTTCTCAAGTCCTCTTAATCATCCCCAATATAGTATTTTGTCCGCTCACCCACAACTTTAGAAACTTAAGTCTCTGTCTTCTAAACTCATAACAAGAAAAAAATATGCCTTTTTATTCCTTTATTATTTTCTCCCTTGATTCAAGACCCTAAAACTGGTAAAAAGGTTTTAAATAAGTATTACGGAAGTTTACAAGCTTGCCGAGAAGGTAAAACAGTTAAAACAAGATTTTTATTAAAAAACAGGGCAATATGCGTACGCATAGGGTTGTGCGTACGGACGCACAGAAGAATTTTCAAGAAGTGTGCGTACGCATAGAAGTGTGCATACGCACAGAAGGCAAAAGTTTTCATTTTAAATGTGCGCATAGATGCATGCAATCGCCCTGAGCAGACTGTCATTCCCAGCGTGTGCGTGCGCACAAGGTTCTGCGTACGCACAGCTTGCAAATTGCGCAGGACGTGTGTGCGCACCAGAGTGTGCTAGCGCTCCCAACAGTAGGCACCTCCCTGTGTGTGCGTGCGCACATTTTCAAAAACTCACAGGGTGTACGTGCACACAAGGCTGTGCGTATGCACAAGTCAAAATTTGCCACGGATGAGAGCACGCCCATAGCAGTGTGCGTGCACACACAAACCAGAAATCATAAAATTTCTGTAACATCACAAAATTCAGATTTTGACACCAAACTTTAAACGGTCATAAATTCCTCTACAAAAATTCATTTTCTACAAACTTTATATCAATTTAAATTCTCAAAGCCATCTTTAATTTAAAACAAGTTTCATTCAATTTTAAGCTTCGAGGCTCAAGTTATGATCCGTCAAAGTTCACCAAAAATTTATTTTTACCAAAGTTCACTAATTTCTCAAATCCTTAAAATTCTTAAAATTCTTAACCAAAACCATGCATATATATATATATATATATATGAATTTAAACTTGGGACTTTGTCTCTCCCCATGGATGAGCTTGTGATTTTTTCCATGGATATTATTGAGCTTGTGGATGCGTGTACAGAGGGACTGTCCAATGGTTAGCTACCAGGACATGTTGGGTTGACTGTATAATCGATAGATGAGCTCATTAGCCATAGGGCAGACATTCATTATATGCATCTATGTGACATTGTTTGGGTGTGCATATTGTAATTGGTTTGCCTATGTGAATAATTCTATTTAATTTCTAATTGCTATATTTGGCGTAACTGCTATTGATTTTGTTTGAACGTCATTACTTATGTTTGTGACTAAAATTGGTTGAGTTGTGGTGAATTAGATGTTGATTGAGCTGTTTGGGCCTGAAGCCACGATTGATTATGTGATGGCCAGAGGCCGTGATTGGTTTGTGTTGTGGTTTAGTAAAGTATGAAATATCAAACTGGTTCAGCATAGACTTAATGAACCTATGTTTGGAATAGGTTGGTCATTCATACTGTTAGGAAACTTTTAAGATTCTTTTATCTGAAAAGGGAGTTTAGATTTCTGAATAATTAACTGATTTCTTTTCAAGAGGTTTTGAATTTTTGATGGTTAAACCATCGGTTTTCAAAGGATTTATAAGACAACGATAATCACTGAGCTTGAAAAACAGTTTTTTTATTAAATATCTTCTTATGACAATTCTTAAACTCCGTGGTGAGACCGTGTGGTTAGGTTCTCACCTCCCTACAGCTTTATCTTTTCAGCAGATGGATGAAGAGGCTCACGATGGGTTTTATTGCATTTTGCTTATTCAATGTTGTTGTTTTAGTATTTATTTATTTATCTCTCACCATCAATATTATATTTTGTAAGAGGGATCTGAACTGTATGTGTTGTATGTATATTATGTTCATAAGTTACTTATGTAAGAAATTTTGTATATATATATATATATATATATATATATATATACTTGTTTGTTTTCAAGATAAAGTATTTTTCCAGCTTTTCAAAGAAAACAACGATACGGTTTCGAGTCAAAGGCTCCTATTTTATTATTAAGTATATGAAGTCTTTGTAATACTTCTTGCTATCAAAGTGGTGCAACTAGATGCGTTACATTCTGATAGTGAGGGTGTTATATTATGGTATCAGAGCAATATTTTCTGTAGAGCTTGAAGAATGAACTGACTATGCTTCATTTGCATACTCTGAGCGTCTGTCGTGTTATAGGCCTTGTCCTGATGACGAGAGTTAGAGCTTTATGCACATGACTGTCTATTGATTAATGCTGTTAGTCTATCATTGCATACTACCTGGTATTAAGTTTGGTCGGCTTAATACTAGTGACTTATGTATATGAAAGTGCTAATGGGTTATCATAGAGGATATATGAGTTGTAGGTAACGTGAATCGTGGGTTTTAGGAACGTTAGGAGTTAACTCTCAAGGTTACTCAGTTACTTATCTTGTTCTTTCATAGTTTGTTTTAAAATTCCTATTTGGGATTCCTTTCTTGAAAAAGTAAACTTATTATTTTCCAAGCTTTTGTTCATATGAATTCTTGGCTGATTTTAACTGCATGTATCTGTTTAAATTCCTTCGACATTTGCACTGTGTTATTTAAAGTTTCTCTTCTTGACTTGCGTACTTTTGATGTCACCTTGAACTCGTTTGATGCATCAAAGTAATTGTTGGAATCTTTGAGAATTTGCTATGTTTAAATTGTCCTTCTTTGTGAGTTTTGTATTCTTTTAGATCATCTAAAAACTTGCTTGATGTGACCTGCTTTGTAAATCCTGTCTGAGTTCTCTTTATTTGAGTTTCCTTTTCGAAAGATGAATTGATTTTCTTCTTAGTACATCTCAATATTCTTGAATATTCTCATGAGGTTGTGACTCCAAAATATCCTCTCGAAGCATTGTTTTAAACCTTTTAAAGAAGTTTCAAATTATTCTCGTGAAAGATTGTTGTTAACTTTGCATTCCTTTGCTTGAACTCGTTTTGGTCTATACATTATTCCTTGCGGTCTCTTTCTGAATGTTCTTTTTTTAGATTCTTGTCAAAGAAAATTTTGATTCAATTTTGCTCTTACTTGACTGTATCCACAACTATTCCTTCAAATTTTAATAACATTGTTTCTAATTCAGCACACGCTTTGAAAACTCCCGTATATAGTTCAAAACCTGCTTGTTTGTAATGCATCTCCTATTTCTCTTTGGGCAAAATTTTATCTCAGGTTTTCTTCTCAAAATGAAACTTAATTTTCTCCCAACCAAATTGCAATTTTTATGCATGTTTTTATTTGGTTATGCACCTAAATACCTTTTAAGATATTCAAGAAAAAATATTTTGCTCTCAGCCAAACTAGTTTTCATTTTCAAATATTGCATAATCTATTTCAAATTGAACTTGTTCTAAAACAATGCAACATTCATGTTTTTACTATTATTTTGTAAAATGTCTGCTGCGTACTTTCTTTCAGAACGTTAAATGATTTTCTTAAAGTTTTCATTCTTCATGAACAATGTATTCGAAGACATTTCTAATCATACTTTTGAAACTTTGCGAGCATTGTCATTGGTTTTAGTTATTCTTCTCTTACGATCTCATACTTCTTTGACTCGGCTTAATTTTGTTTCAAACTGCTGCACTGTTTTCTTCTTATTGTTCCTGTTAAATTTCTTTGATACGAGATCCTTTTTTAAACTTGTGGTTTGATTTTCGTCCCAACATTCTTCATTGCTTGTATATCCTTGTTTATGTGTGATCTTAGTAGTTCTTCAAATTCTTGGGAGTGTTGTCCTCGTCACTTGTCCTTCTTTTCTGAGGTCTTGTAGCCTTCTGAGCAAACTTGATATTTGTTTTAATGTCACGTGCGACCTTTAGATATAGCAAGCGATATGTTAGTTCTTTATGATGCGTTTCGCGGACGCGGAATGAAAAGCTCGCGAGTGCGCAATGTCACAGGATGTTGTAAAGCACTATTTCATGCGAAAGAATTTTGTTAATGTTAAGCTTGTGACCGGTGATAGATTTGAAAAATGTGTGATGAGATTGAGAACCCTCGGATGAGTTATTCGATAAAGTATGGTTGAGAATGGTTGAGATAAGTTACATCGAAGTTAGGAAGTTAAATCTAAGTTGAATCTCTGAAGCTGGTGCGAGATCAGTGTGCGAACATTAACCACGATGTTTTAACGCCAACCTGTTTTGTAAACATTTCGCCACGTTATACTATCATCTCATGTTTGAACTATATAATATTTTGCATCACATATACCATTATATCCTTATGCCATATGAAAATTCTGGTATCTGAAACTGCATATATGTATGTATGCTGAGGCCTTTTTGCTTTTTCTTAAATGTTTTCAAATGTGAAGTAATATAAAATCTCTTTTCGTTTTCTACCAATTTTTTAGGACGAAAATTTTTATAAGTGGAGTAGGATGTAAGACCCCATATTTTTTAAAAAAATTAAATAATAAATTTATTTATGATTTACTATGTTTAATCAATATTATATTTTTAAGAAATTTCATATATAAATTAAGCAATTTCTTATTTAAGATTTAAAACTTTACTAATTGAATGATAATAAGGATTTTATATACTTTAAGTTGAATAATTAGATTTTTAACTTTATTTTATGATTATAAAGGAAATTGATTTTTATTATCTCTAATTATTGAATTAGAGTATTTATTTGAAAATAAATTTTAAGTTGATAATGAATAGTATTTTTATACATATTATTATTAGATTAAAATTTATTTTTCAATTACTCTATTACCCTAATTTTATTAAAATTACATAAACTACAGAAAAATTTTCAAATTGAACCCACTAACCCTAATCTACCCTAGCCACTGCCACTCACCCACCGCCACACCCCTATTTCCATAAATACCCGCACACAAACTACACATATGCAGAGATGGGCTAAGAGAAAGAAAGAGGAAAAGGGGAAAAGAAAGAAAGGAAAAAGAGAGAAGAAGGGGGAATCGGAAAAGAGGGAAGAGAGGGAAACGGAGACAGCGCCGATAGGCGTCTGATGAGCGGATAATTTATACGCTTTTTGGCATTGTTTTTAGTATGTTTTTAGTATATTTTAGTTAGTTTTTATTATGTTTCTATTAGTTTTTAAATAAAAATCACATTTCTGGACTTTACTATGAGTTTGTGTATTTTTATGTGATTTCAGATATTTTCTGGCTGAAATTGAGGGACCTAAGCAAAAATCTGATTCAGAGGCTGAAAAAGGACTGCAGATGCTGTTGGATTCTGACCTCCCTGCACTCGAAGTGGATTTTCTGGAGCTACAGAAGCCCAATTGACGTGCTCTCAATTGTGTTGAAAAGTAGACATTCTGGGCTTTCCAGCAATATATAATAGTCCATACTTTGTCCAAGAATTGATGGCCCAAACAGGCGTTCCAAGTCAGCTCAAGAATTTTGGCGTTTAACGCCAGAACTGGCACAAAAGCTGGAGTTAAACGCCCAAACTAGCACAAAAGCTGGCGTTTAACTCCAAGAAAAGTCTCTACACATGGAAGCTTCAATGCTCAGTCCAAGCACACACCAAGTGGGCCCGGAAGAAAATTTCTGCATTAATAACTCATTTCTGTAACCCTAGGCTACTAGTTTTCTATAAATAGGACCTTTTGCTATTGTATTTTCATCTTTGATAAGTCTTATACTTTTATAGACCTTTTCATGTTTGGGAGGCTGGCCTCACGGCCATGCCTAGAATTTTGTTCTTATGTACTTTCAATGGTGGAGTTTCTACACACCATAGATTAAGGTGTGGAGCTCTGTTGTTCTTCATGAATTAATACAAAGTACTATTGTTTTTCTATTCAACTCAAGTCTATTTCTTCTCTAAGATATTCATTCGCACCCAAGAACATGATGAATGTGATGATTATGTGACACTCATCACCATTCTCACCTATGAACGTGTGACTGACAACCACTTCCGTTCTACATGCAAACAAGCTTGAATGTGTATCTCTTGGGTTTCTAATCTAAGATTGGAACCTTCGTGGTATAGGCTAGAATTATTGGCGGCCATTCCTGAGATCTGGAACGTCTAAACCTTGTCTGTGGTATTCTGACTGTGACGAGCTTCAAACTCGCGATTGTTGGGCGTGTGAGAGACGCAAAAGGATCAATGGATCCTATTCCAACATGATCGAGAACCGACAGATGATTAGCCGTGCGGTGACAGCGCATTTGGAACATTTTCACTGAGAGGACGGGAAGTAGCCATTGACAACGGTGATGCCCAACATAAAGCTTGCCATGAAAAGGAGTATGAATGATTGGAAGAAGGCAATAGGAAAGCAGAGGTTCAGGAGGAACAAAGCATCTTCATACGCTTATCTGAAATTCCAACCAAAGAATTACATAAGTATCTCTATCTTTATTTTATGTTTTATTTATCTTTTAATTATCAATTCTCCATCACCATTTGAATTCGCCTGACTGAGATTTACAAGGTGACCATAGCTTGCTTCAAGCCGACAGTCTCCGTGGGATCGACCCTTACTCACGTAAGGTTTATTACTTGGACGACCCAGTGCACTTGCTGGTTAGTTGTGCGGAATTGTGACAAAGTGTGATTCACGTTTAAGAGCTCCAAGTCCTTTGGCGCCATTGTTGATGATCACAATTTCGTGCACCAAGTTTTTGGCGCCGTTGCCGGGGATTGTTCGAGTTTGGACAACTGACGGTTCATCTTGTTGCTTAGATTAGGTACTTTTCTTTTTACTTTTTAGAATTTTTAAGAATGAATTCTAGAGTTTCAAGGTGATGTTCTTATCATCACAAAAGCTGATTGATTCTCATCAATTTAGCTGCTGAATGTAATGTCCTGCTGAAACTTGGCCAACCATGTCTAATCTTTTTAGACTGAAGCTTTAGACTAACATTGCATGATTCCTGGAATTCTTATTAAAAGTTTTGATTCTCTTTATTTTGTTTTCCATATAAGTTTCGAAAATCACATAAAAATTTATAAAACCATAAAAATCAAAAATATTTTATGTTTCTTGTTTGAGTCTAGTATCAATTTTTAAGTTTGGTGTCAATTGCATGTTTTAATTCTTCTTGCATTTTTCGAATATATGCATTATGTTCTTCATTGATCTTCAAGCTGTTCTTGATGATTTTAGTGCTCTGATCTTTAATTTCTCTTATTCTGTGTCTTTTGTTGTTTCTTACATGCATTTTCAATTTGTTATAGTCCTTAGTATACAAACTTCTAAGTTTGGTGTCTTGCATGCATTGTTTATTTGATCTTAGTTGCATTTTTTTTATTATTTCTCATCATTAAAAATTCAAAAATATTTTTAAAATTGTGTCTTTTCAAGTCAATAATACAGATAATTGAAGATTCAGAACATTCAGCAGAGGAATCAAATAGAAAAAGCTGGGCGTTCAAAACGCCCAGTGAAGAAGGAAAACTGGCGTTTAACGCCAGCCAGGGTACCTGGCTGGGCGTTTAACGCCAGAAGGACACTAGAGGGAAGATTTTGCTTTTAATCCAAATTTTTTTCAAATCTTCATAATTTTTCAAAATCAAATCTTTTTCAAATCATATCTTTTCAATCATATCTCTTCAAAATCAATTTCTTTCCATTTTTTTTTATAATTTTCGAAAATCCTTGTTATAATTAATGATTTACTTCAAAATTTTCTAGTTGTTACTTGCCTATTAAGAAAGGATCAAAAGTTTTAATTCTAGAATCATATCTTCTAATTCCTTATTAGTCAAGTAATCAACTTTAATTTTAAAACTTTCTCTTTTTAGTCTGATTTTCAATCATATCTTCTCAATCATATCTTTTCAATCACATCTTTTTCAAAATTTATTTTCAATCACATCTTTTTAATTTCTAATTTCAAAATCTTTTTTCAAAATCACTTAATTTCTTTCCCAATTTTAGTTTCAAAAATCATCAATCAAATTTTCAAAATTTCTTTTAATTATTTCTAAATCTTTTACTTTAATTTCGAAAATTCTTCCCCTCTTCTCACATCCTTCTATTTAAAGGACTAACACTCTCCCTCAAGGTGCAATTCGAACTCCCTCTTCTTTTATATGTTCGAATTATCTTCTATCTACCTTCTCCTTCTATTCTTTTTTTCCTCTGACACCTCAAGGAATCTCTATACTGTGACA
Source organism: Arachis hypogaea (assembly GCF_003086295.3). Lineage (NCBI taxonomy): Eukaryota > Viridiplantae > Streptophyta > Magnoliopsida > Fabales > Fabaceae > Arachis > Arachis hypogaea. The sequence continues at coordinate 111,159,796 of NC_092048.1, forward strand.
TAGAGGATTCCCTACTTTCTTGTTCTCTTCTCTTTCATATGAGCAGGAACAAAGATAAAGGCATACTTGTTCAAGCTGATCCTGAACCTGAAAGGACCTTGAAGAGAAAGCTAAGAGAAGCTAAAGCATAATTCTCTTTAGAGGGCCTAACAGAGCTTTTCAAGGAAGAAGAAACCATGGCAGCCAAAAACAACAATGCCAACAATGCAAGGAAGGTGCTTGGTGACTTTACTGCACCTACTCCCAACTTCTATGGGAGAAGTATCTCAATCCCTGCCATTGGAGCAAACAACTTTGAGCTTAAACCTCAATTAGTTTCTCTAATGCAACAGAATTGCAAGTTTCATGGACTTCCATTGGAAGATCCTCATCAGTTTTTAGTTGAATTCTTGCAAATCTGTGATACTGTCAAGACCAATGGGGTTGACCCTGAAGTCTACAAACTTATGCTCTTCCCTTTTGCTGTAAGAGACAGAGCTAGGACATGGTTGGATTCACAACCTAAAAAAAGCCTGAACTCTTGGGAAAAGCTAGTTAATGCCTTCTTGGCAAAGTTCTTTCCACCTCAAAATTTGAGCAAGCTTAGAGTGGAAGTCCAAACCTTCAGACAGAAGGAAGGTGAATCCCTCTATGAAGCTTGGAAAAGATACAAGCAATTGATCAGAAGGTGCCCTTCTGACATGCTTTCAGAATGGAGTATCATAGGTATTTTCTATGATGGTCTGTCTGAACTATCCAAGATGTCATTGGATAGCTCTGCTGGAGGATCTCTTCATCTGAAGAAGACGCCTGCAGAAGCTCAGGAACTCATTGAAATGGTTACAAATAACCAATTCATGTACACTTCTGAAAGGAATCTGTGAATAATGGGATAGCTCAGAAGAAAGGAGTTCTTGAGATTGATACTCTGAATGCCATATTGGCTCAGAATAAAATATTGACCCAACAAGTCAATATAATTTCTCAGAGTCTGTCTGAAATGCAAGCAGCAACAGGCAGTACTAAGGAAGCTTCCTCTGAAGAAGAAGCTTATGATCCTGAGAACCCAGAAATGGAAGAGCTGAATTACATGGGAGAACCCTATGGAAACACCTATAATCCTTCATGGAGAAATCCTCCAAATCTCTCATGGAAGGATCAACAGAGACCTCAACAAGGTTTCAACAACAATAATGGTGGAAGAAATACGTTTAGCAATAGCAAACCTTTTCCATCATCTTCTCAGCAACAGACAGAGAATTCTAAGCAGAGCCACTCTGACTTAGCAACCATTGTCTCTGATCTAATCAAAACCACTCAAAGTTTCATGACTGAAACAAGGTCTTCTATTAGAAATTTGGAGGCACAAGTGGGTCAGCTGAGTAAGAAAATTACTGAACTCCCACCTAGTACTCTCCCAAGCAATACAGAAGAGAATCCAAAGAGAGAGTGCAAGGCCATAAACACATCTCACATGGCCGAACTAGAAGAGGAGGAAGAGGCAGTGATTTCCACTGAGAAAGACCTCAATGGACGTCCACTGGCCTCCAAGGAGTTCCCTAATGAGGAACCATAGGAATCTGAGGCTCACACAGAGACCATAGAGATTCCATTAAATTTACTTCTGCCATTCATGAGCTCTGATGAGTATTCTTCCTCTGAAGAGGATGAAGTTGTTACTGAAGAGCAAGTTGCTAAGTATCTTGGAGCAATCATGAAGCTAAATGCCAAGTTGTTTGGTAATGAGACTTAGGAGGATGAACCTCCATTACTCATCAAAGAACTGGATGACTTGACTAGGCAGAGATTACCTCTGAAGAGACAAGACCCTGGGAAATTTTCAATCCTTTGTACCATAGGCACCATGACCTTTGAGAAGGCTCTGTGTGACCTAGGGTCAAGCATAAACCTCATGCCTCTCTTTGTAATGGAGAAGCTAGGGATCATTGAGGTACAAGCTGTAAGAATCTCACTGGAGATGGCAGACAATTCAAAGAAACAAGCTTATGGACTTGTAGAGGATGTCTTGGTAAAGGTTGAAGGCCACTACATCCCTAGTGACTTCATAATCCTAGAGACTGGGAAGTGTATGGATGAATCCATCATCCTTGGCAGACCCTTCCTAGCCACAGCAAAAGTTGTGATTGATGTTGATAGAGGAAAATTGATCATTCAAGTGAATGAAGACTCCCTTGTGTTTAAAGCTCAAGGATATCCCTCTGTCACCATGGAGAGGAAGCATGAAGAGCTTCTCTCAATACAGAGTCAAACAGAGCCCCCACAGTCAAACTCTAAGTTTGGTGTTGAACCCCCACATTCAAACTCTAAGTTTGGTGTTGGGAGGTTCCAACATTGCTCTGAACATCTGTGAGGCTCCATGAGAGCCACTGTCAAGCTATTGACATTAAAGAAGTGCTTGTTGGAAGGCAACCCAATTTTTACTTATCTATGTTAAATTTCTATTTTCTTTTATTTTATGTTTTCTATAGGTTGATGATCATGTGAAGTCACAAAAATAATTGAAAAAGGAAAAACAGAAGGAAAAATAGAATGAAAAATAGAACACCCTGGAGGAGAAACTTACTGGCGTTAAGGGTAGCAGAATGGGCGTTAAACGCCCATTCTGGCACCATTCTGGGCGTTTAACGCCAGAAATGGGCACCAGACTGGCGTTTAACGCCAGGAATGGGCAACAAGCTGGCGTTAAACGCCAGAAATGGGCAGCAGCCTGGCGTTTAACACCAGGATTAGCAGCAAGGGGCGTTTTGCACGCCACATGGTGCAGGGATGAGAAATCCTTAACACCTCAGGATCTGTGGACCCCACAGGATCCCCACCTACCCCACCTCTCTCTCTCTTCTTCACCAATCACCTCAATACCTCTTCCCCAAAAACCCCTCACCTATTAAATCCCACCATTCTCTTCACCACTCACATCCATCCCTCAAAAACCCCACCTACCTCACCATTCAAATTCAAACCACTTTCCCACCCAAACCTACCCATAATGGCCGGACCATACCCCCCTCTCCACTCCTATATAAACCCATCTTCACTCCTTCATTTTCACAAAACATACACACTACTTCTATCCATTGGCCGAAACACTAAGCCCACTCCATCTCCTCTATTTCTTCTTCTACTACTCTCTTCTTTCTTCTTTTGCTCGAGGACGAGCAACCTTCTAAGTTTGGTGTGGTAAAAGCTAAAGCTTTTTTCGTTTTTCCATAACCATTAATGGCACCAAAGGCTGGAGAAACCTCTAGAAAGAGGAAAGGGAAGGCACAAGCTTCCACCTCTGAGTCATGGGAGATGGAGAGATTCCTCTCAAGGGTGCATCAAGACCACTTCTATGAAGTTATGGCCAAGAAGAAGGTGATCCCCGAGGTCCCTTTTAAGCTCAAAAAGGGCGAATATCCGGAGATCCGACATGAGATCCGAAGAAGAGGTTGGGAAGTTCTCACCAACCCCATTCAACAAGTTGGAATCTTAATGGTTCAAGAGTTCTATGCCAATGCATGGATCACCAAGAACCATGATCAAAGTGTGAATCCAGACCCCAAGAATTGGCTTACAATGGTTCGGGGAAAATACTTAGACTTTAGTCCGGAAAATGTAAGGTTGGCATTCAACTTGCCCATGATAAAAGGAGATGCACACCCTTACACTAGAAGGGTCAACTTTGATCAAAGGTTGGACCAAGTCCTCATGGACATCTGTGAAGAGGGTGCTCAATGGAAGAGAGATTCAAGAGGGAAGTCGGTTCAACTAAGAAGGCAAGATCTCAAGCCTGTGGTTAGGGGATGGTTGGAGTTCATCCAACGCTCAATCATTCCTACTAGCAACCGATCTGAAGTTACTATAGACCGGGCTATCATGATTCATAGCATCATGATTAGAGAGGAAGTAGAAGTTCATGAGGTTATATCCCAAGAACTCTACAAGGTAGCGGACAAGTCCTCTACTGTGGCAAGGTTGGCCTTCCCTCATCTCATTTGTCACCTCTGCAATTCAGCTGGAATTATCATAGAGGAAGACATCCTCATTGATGAGGACAAGCCCATCACTAAGAAAAGGATGGAGCAAACAAGAGATCCCACTCATGGAGAGCATGAGGAAACTCCTCATGAAATCCCTGAGATGCCTCAAGGGATGCATTTTCCTCCACAAAACTATTGGGAGAAAATCAACACCTCCCTAAGAGAATTAAGTTCCAACATGGGACAACTAAGGGTGGAGCACCAAGAGCATTCCATCCTCCTCCATGAAATTAGAGAAGACCAAAGAACCATGAGAGAGGAACAACAAAGGCAAGGAAGAGACATTGAGGAGCTCAAACACTCCATAAGATCTTCAAGAGGAAGAACAAGCCGCCATCACTAAGGTGGACCCGTTCTTTAATTTTCTTATTCTTTATTTTCTGTTTTTCGAAAATTGTGCTTTATGTTTATCTATGTTTGTGTCTTTATTACATGATCACTAGTGTCTAAGTGTCTATGCCTTAAAGCAATGAAAATGAATCCATCACCTTTCTTAAATGAAAAATGTTTTTAATTGAAAAAGAAAAAGAAGTGCATGAATTTCAAATTTTAAAACAGTTTAGTTATTTTGATGTGGTAGCAATACTATTGTTTTTCTGAATGAATGCTTGAGCAGTGCATATTTTTGATATTGTTGATTCATGAATGTTAAAATTGTTGGCTCTTGAAAGAATGATGGAAAAGGGGAAATGTTATTTGATAATCTGAAAAATCATAAAATTGATTCTTGAAGCAAGAAAAAGCAGTGAAAAACTTGCAGAAAAAAATATATATGCAAAAAAAAAGAGAAAATAAAAAGAAAGAAAAAGAAAAGCAAGCAGAAAAAGCCAATACCCCTTTAAACCAAAAGGCAAGGGTGATAAAAAGGGATCCAACGCTTTGAGCATCAGTGGATAGGAGGGCCCACAGGAATAAAATCCTGGCCTAAGCGGCTAAACCAAAGCTGTCCCTAACCATGTGCTTGTGGCGTGAAGGTGTCAAGTAAAAACTTGAGACTGAGCGGTTAAAGTCGTGGTCCAAAAGCAAAAAAGAGTGTGCTTAAGAGCTCTGGACACCTCTAATTGGGGACTCTAGCAAAGCTGAGTCACAATCTGAAAATGTTCACCTAGTTATGTGTCTGTGGCATTTATGTATCCGGTGGTAATATTGGAAAACAAAATGCTTAGGGTCACGGCCAAGACTCATAAAGTAGCTGTGTTCAAGAATCAACATACCTAACTAGGAGAATCAATAACACTATCTGGATTCTGAGTTCCTATAAAAGCCAATCATTCTGAACTTCAAAGGATAAAGTGAGATGCCAAAACTGTTCAGAGGCAAAAAGCTAAAAGCTCTGCTCATCTAATTAATACTGATCTTCATAGATGTTTTTGGAATTCATTGTATATTCTCTTCTTTTTATCCTATTTGATTTTTAGTTGCTTGGAGACAAGCAAAAATTTAAGTTTGGTGTTGTGATAAGCGGATAATTTATACGCTTTTTGGCATTGTTTTTAATATGTTTTTAGTATATTTTAGTTAGTTTTTATTATGTTTCTATTATTTTTTAAATAAAAATTATATTTCTGGACTTTACCATGAGTTTGTGTATTTTTCCGTGATTTTAGGTATTTTCTGGCTGAAATTGAGGGACCTGAGCAAAAATCTTATTCAGATGCTGAAAAAGGACTGCAGATGCTGTTGGATTCTGACCTCCCTGCACTCGAAGTGGATTTTCAGGATCTACAGAAGCCCAATTGGCACTCTCGCAATTGCGTTAGAAAGTAGACATCCTGGGCTTTCTAGCAATATATAATAGTCCATACTTTGCCCAAGAATTGATGGCCCAAACAGGCGTTCCAAGTCAGCTTAAGAATTTTGGCGTTTAACGCCGGAACTGGCACAAAAGCTGGAGTTAAACGCCCAAACTGGCACAAAAGCTGGCGTTTAACTCCAAGAAAAATCTCTACACATGAAAGCTTCAATGCTCAGCCCAAGCACACACCAAGTGGGCCCGGAAGAAGATTTCTGCATTAATTACTCATTTCTGTAACCCTAGGCTACTAGTTTTCTATAAATAGGACCTTTTGCTATTGTATTTTCATCTTTGATAAGTCTTATACTTTCATAGACCTTTTCACGTTTGGGAGGCTGGCCTCACGGCCATGCCTAGACTTTTGTTCTTATGTACTTTCAACGGTGGAGTTTCTACACACCATAGATTAAGGTGTGGAGCTCTGCTGTTCCTCATGAATTAATACAAAGTACTATTGTTTTTCTATTCAACTCAAGTCTATTTCTTCTCCAAGATATTCATTCGCACCCAAGAACATGATGAATGTGATGATTATGTGACCCCCATCACCATTCTCACCTATGAACGCGTGACTGACAATCACTTCCGTTCTACATGCAAACAAGCTTGAATGTGCATCTCTTTGGTTTCTAATCTAAGATTGGAACCTTCGTGGTATAGGCTAGAATTATTGGCAGCCATTCTTAAGATTTGGAACGTCTAAACCTTGTCTGTGGTATTCTGAGTAGAATCTGGGAAGGGATGACTGTGACGAGCTTCAAACTCGCGATTGTTGGGCGTGTGACAGACGCAAAAGGATCAATGGATCCTATTCCAACATGATCGAGAACCGACAGATGATTAGCCGTGTGGTGACAGCGCATTTGGAACGTTTTCACTAAGAGGACGGGAAGTAGCCATTGACAACGGTGATGCCCAACATAAAGCTTGCCATGGAAAGGAGTACGAATGATTGGAAGAAGGCAATAGGAAAGCAGAGGTTCAGGAGGAACAAAGCATCTTCATACGCTTATCTAAAATTCCAACCAAAGAATTACATAAGTATCTCTATCTTTATTTTATGTTTTATTTATCTTTTAATTATCAGTTCTCTATCACCATCTAAATTCGCCTGACTGAGATTTATATGATGACCATAGCTTGCTTCAAGCCGACAGTCTCCATGGGATCGATCCTTACTCACGTAAGGTTTATTACTTGGACGACCCAGTGCACTTGCTGGTTAGTTGTGCGGAATTGTGACAAAGTGTGATTCACGTTTAAGAGCTCCAAGTCCTTTGGCGCCATTATTGATGATCACATTTTTGTGCACCAGCGTCACTGCCACCGTTGCCACTGTTATGTCACTGGGAGGAGAGGGACACATATGAGGGTGATAGTATCATGGAGAGGGAAGCGTCGCCATTGAACCAGAGCCGTCGTTGAGGGTTCTTTGGCGTCACCATTGTCGTCATCCTCGTGAACTACAGCGCCACCGTTCAACCTTATCCTGCCGCGTCTCCATTGTCGCCGTCGATGTAGTAAAGAGAAAGAAGCGGGTCGCGCGGGAGAGAAGAAGAAAGTCACCTGCGACACCACATGCAAGCTTCAAAGGGAGAGAGAGCTTGAGGAAGATAAGAACGCGAAGAGGAACTGGGATCTCGGCTGTCGCAATCGCTGCTGAGGGCCAGCCACCGCGCAGAGCTTCTGCTGCCGTCAGGTCCACTGTCTTGTCACCAGGTGTTGCACGGGTGAAGCCGAAATCACTGCCCGAGCTATCGCCGCTTCATTCTTAGTTCCTTTCCTTGTGCGGTGAGTTGTTTTGCTTCGAAAGCTCATTATCTCTATTTCGATATATGTTGTTGAGGTTTGCAGAGTTAATTGCTATAAGATTGACTTTCAGTTACTATTTGTTACAATTAGAGTTACTGTGGTTGATGTAGAAGTGGTTTGGAGTTGAGGTTGCCGAGGTTATAGGCCGAAAAGAAGGGGTTTTGACACGCTGTATAGCTTTGAGTTTTCGACGAGTTGAGGTAGGGGTTTTTCTTAAAATTTATTTTATATTACAGAGTTGTTATAAATAGATATTGATGTGAAAAATATATTTCTGTGATTATGTTTGTCTTGTGGATGTGGTTGTTTGCTAGGCTGAATTACTAATTGCTTGAGTGGAGTGTGGTTGTTGATGAGAAATTGATTTGTAAATTTATTTAGTTGAATATTTTGAAAAGTGGTTCTTCTTAGTTTTGGAGTTAATTTGATAATATAAATTAATCGACTTTGGAAATGATTTAAGATATGAAAATGAATTGACTTTAGAAACGGTTTGAATTTGAGTTAGTTTGATTTTATAAATGACTTAATATTGGAGTTAGTTTGATTTTGAAAAAGATTTATTGTTGGAATTAGTTCGATTTGAAAATAATTTGATATTAGAACTGGTTGAATTTTGGAAAATGATTGAGATTTGGAAATGGTGGAGAAGGGTTTGAGGAATGTTTGGATGGGACCCGAAAAGGTGGCAGAGTTTTAGAGGAGATGCTGTCGAAATTTTTATAAAAATCAAAAAGCTTCGTTTGAAGTGATTATTCAGAAAGATTTGGTTTTAAAGATTATATGTTTTAAGTTTGGTATTTTTAGAAAAGAACAAATTCTGTTTCGAGTTTAAATTATTGATGAATGGAATGGGAGGTGTGATAATGAGGGATGATAATGGTAACAATGATGAATTTGAGATTTCAATGAGATAGGAACTGATAAGAATTGATGATGAAAATGAATTAAAAGTAAATGAGACTTGCAAAATTGAGACAAATTATTGACCCTTTATACGTAAGATGTGATCGGACACTTTAACTCCCCGGGTTCCCTGATGAGCGGATAATTTATACGCTTTTTGGCATTGTTTTTAGTATATTTTTAGTATATTTTAGTTAGTTTTTATTATGTTTTTATTAGTTTTTAAATAAAAATTATATTTCTGGACTTTACTATAAGTTTGTGTATTTTTCTGTGATTTCAGGTATTTTCTGGCTGAAATTGAGGGACCTGAGCAAAAATCTGATTCAGAGGCTGAAAAAGGACTGCAGATGCTGTTGGATTCTGACCTCCCTGCACTCGAAGTGGATTTTCTGGAGCTACTGAAGCCTAATTGGTGCGCTCTCAATTGCGTTGGAACGTAGACATTCTGGGCTTTCCAGCAATATATAATAGTCCATACTTTTCCTGAGATTTGATGGCCCAAACCGGCGTTCAAAGTCAGCATAGAAATTCTGGCGTCAAAACGCCAGAACTGGCATAAAAGTTGGAGTTAAACGCCCAAACTGGCACAAAAGCTGGCATTTAACTCCAAGAAAAGCCTCTACACGTGAAAACTTCAATGCTCAGCCCAAGTACACACCAAGTGGGCCCGGAAGTGGATTTCTGCATCATTTACCTATTTCTGTAAATCCTAGGCTACTAGTTCTCTATAAATAGGATCTTTTGCTATTGTATTTTCATCTTGGAATCTTTGATTAGTCTTATGCTATCTTAGACCTTTATGAGGGCTGGCCATTCGGCCATGCCTAGACCTTGTTCTTATGTATTTTCAACGGTGGAGTTTCTACACACCATAGATTAAGGTGTGGAGCTCTGCTGTTCTTCATGAATTAATGCGAAGTACTACTGTTTTTCTATTCAATTCACGCCTACTTCTTCTCTAAGATATACACTCATTTTTCAACTTGATGAATGTGATGATCCGTGACACTCATCATCATTCTCACCTATGAACACGTGCCTGACAACCACTTCCGTTCTATATGCAATCAATCTTGAATGTGTATCTCTTAGGTTTCTAATCTAAGATTAGAACCTTCGTGGTATAGGCTAGAATTATTGGCGGCCATTCCTGAGGTCCGGAAAGTCTAAATCTTGTCTGTGGTATTCCGAGTATGATCTGGGAAGGGATGACTGTGACGAGCTTCAAACTCGCGAGTGTTGGGCGTGTGACAGACGCCAAAGGATCAATGGATCCTATTCCAGCATGATCGAGAACCGACAGATGATTAGCCGTGCGGTGACAGTGCATTTGGAACATTTTCACTGAGAGGACGGGAAGTAGCCATTGACAATGGTGATGCCCAACATAAAGCTTGCCATGGAAAGGAGTATGAATAATTGGAAGAAGGCAATAGGAAAGCAGAAGTTTAGGAGGAACAAAGCATCTTCATACGTTTATCTGAAATTCTCACCAATGAATTACATAAGTATCTCTATCTTTATTTTATGTTTTATTCATATTTTAATTATCAATTCTCCATAACCATTTGAATCTGCCTGACTGAGATTTACAAGATGACCATAGCTTGCTTCAAGCCGATAGTCTCCGTGGGATCGACCCTTACTCACGTAAGGTTTATTACTTGGACGACCCAGTGCACTTGCTGGTTAGTTGTGCGGAGTTGTGACAAAGAGTTGAGATTACAATTGTGCGTACCAAGATGTTGGCGCCATTGATGATCACAATTTCGTGCACCATTCCCCCATGGGCATGCATATATATATATATATATATATATATATATATATATATATATATATATATATATATATGAATTTGAGCTTGGGGCTTGTCTCTCCACATGGATGAGCTTGAGATTTTTTCCATGGATATTATTGAGCTTGGCGATGTACGAACAAAGGGACTGTCCAATGGTTAGCTACCAGGACATGTCGGGTTGGCTGTATAACCGACAGATGAGCTCATTAGCCATAGGGCAGACATTCATCATATGCATCTACGTGACATTGTTTGGGTCTGCATATTGTAATTGGTTTACCTATGTGGATAATTCTGTTTAATTTCTAATTGCTATACTTGACATAACTGCTATTGATTGTGTTTGAACCTCATTACTTGTGTTTGTGACTAAAATCGGTTGGGTTGTGGTGAATTGGATGTTGATTGAGCTATTTGGGCCTGAAGCCGTGATTGATTATGTGATGGGCTGGAGGTTGTGATTCGTTTGTGTTGTTGTTTGGTAAGGTATGAAATATCAAGCTGGTTCAGTATAGACTTAATGAACCTATTTTGGAACAGGTTGGTCATTCATACTGTTAGGAAACTTTTAAGATTCTTTTATCTGAAAAGGGAGTTTGAATTTCTGAATAATTAACTGATTCTTTTTCAAGAGGTTTTGAATTTTTTATGGTTAAACCATTGGTTTTCAAAGGATTCATAAGACAACGATAATCACTGAGCTTGAAAAATAGTTTTCTTATTAAATATCTTCTTATGATGATTCTGAAACTTTGTGGTGAGACCGTGTGGTTAGGTTCTCACCCCCTACAGCTTTATATTTTCAGGAGACGGATGAAGAGGCTCACAAAGGGTTTTATTGCATTTCGCTTATTTGATATTGTTGTTTTAGTATTTATTTATTCATCCCTCGCCATCAATATTATATTTTGTAAGAGAGATAGGAAATGTATGTGTTGTATGTATATTATGTTCATAAGTTACTTATGTAAGAAATTTTGTATATATGTATAAACTTGTTTGTTTTCAAGAAAAAAGTATTTTTCTGGCTTTTCAAAGAAAACAACGATACAGTTTCGAGTCAAAGGCTCATATATATTATTAAGTATATGAAGTCGTCGTAATACTTCTTGCTATCAGAGTGGCACCTTCTTACATTAATGTGTACCTTGTCACTTCATCTTGTCGATCATTTGTGGTCGGACAATAATTTTGGCAGTTTGTCGAGCTTAAATTAATGTGTTCTATATAGGAAACTTTTGAATAAAGAAATAGAAATTTTCTTATTAATAACTAAAAAATTCCTTTACAAATCTACGTACTAGGGGATTGGGTACCCCTAGTCCTCGTGCTAGTGTCTCGTTAAAAGTCCTTATAGTCGGAAAAAAGAGTACACCAATACACGAGGTTTGCTACTTAGATGTAGTACTTCTTTAGGTCACCAGCATACCAAGACCTCGGGATGTCCCTGATAAACCCATATTTCATGAGTTATTTTGTGCTTAGTTTGAGTGATTTATTCAATCCTTCACCCACTTATTCATATTAATTGCATGGTTTTACTTTCCCTTCCTTATTATGTGATATATGTGAAAAACATGTTTCCTAAGCTTTAAAATTAATTATTTTAATTACCTTTACTTCCATTCGATGCCGTGATTAGTGTGTTGAGTAGTTTCAGATTTTCTAAGGCAGAATGACTTAAAGGATGGAAAAGGAAACGTACAAAAATGGAAGAAAAGTGCAAAACGGAGTTTTGAAGAAACTGGCATCCATGCGATCGCATGGACGACGCGATCGCGTGCCAGAAGCGAAGAAGCAGCGACGCGGCCGCATGACTGGCGCGACCGCGCGCCTTAAGTAAAACGCATACGACGCGGACGCGTGACTGACGCGACCGCATGGCAAGGAAATGCTCCGAATGACGCGACCGCGTGACCCTCGCGGACACGTGACAGAGGCCACGTATCAGAATTTACAGAATACGCCCCCAGCAATTTCTGAAGCCCTTTTGGCCCAGATCCAGGTACAGAATGCACAGACTAGAGGCTATAAAGTGGGGGAATGCATCCATTCAAAAGGGAGCTCGCCAATTTTTACTCTTCATGATTTAGATTTAGTTTGAGAGGGAGATCTTCTCCTCTCTCTCTTAGGATTTAGGACTTCTCTTAATTTGTAAGAGTGACTCTCGATCCAGGTTTTATGTTTCTTTGTTTTAAGCTTCCCTTTTCACTTTTATTTATTTATTCCAACACTTGAGTTGATTAATTACTTTTATAATTGAATTTATGAATTATTCCATGTTATAGATTATTATTTTAATTAATGATATTTGAGGTATTTTCAGTTTATGATTGCTCTTTTTAATTTATGTTATCATTGTTTCCGATCTGAAGACATTCTATTCCAGCAATTTAATTTTTCCCTTTTTGGTCTTGGTTAAGAATCAGTAACTCAACATTATTAAACTCAGCATAATTGATAATCGTTATCTTGCTAATTGAACTGAACTTCAATAATCCCAACTTTTTCTTAGGAAATAAATAGGATTCGAAGGTCAAACTAATTAGTCCCTTGACTTTCCTTTATTTTAGTAAAGGTTAACTAAGTGGAATTAAGATTCAACTTTCACTATTGTTGAGAGGAATAACTAAGTTGGACTTCCAATTTCTCTTACCTTGCCAAAAGTTGCTTTACAGTATTTATTTATTTTAATTGCCATTTACTCTACTTGTCATTCAAATCACTTGCTTCTCACCTTCTAAACCCCGATTACAACCTTTATAGCCAATAATAAGAACATACTTCCTTGCAGTTCCTTGAGAAGACGACCCGAGGTTTGAATACTCGGTTAACAATTTTTAAAGGGGTTTGTTACTTGTGACACCCAAAACATTTGTACGAAGGGATTTCTGTCGGTTGAGAGACTATATCTACAACGCGACTGTTTTTATGAACTTCTTTACTGGCAAAAATCCCTAACGTCAAAATGGCGCCGTTGTCGGGGAGCTCTAACGTGTGCTTTATTATTGGTTATTGTAAATATTTTTCTTTTATTTGTTTATTTATTTCTGTTTTTCCTTTTTATTTTTCATTTGCTACCATGAATTCTCACCCCTCTCGCTTTGAGTTTAGTTCTAACTTTGTTGAAGGAAATAAAAGTTACAGCAGGAATATCATCAAGGTCAGATCAATCAAGGATGGATAGAGCCGAGAGGATCTAATCAACCCTTTAGGCAGCAACACCCTCCGAGATATCCTGGACAAAGACCATTCTACCGTGCATACCCAGCTGAAAGATATGGTGGACAACCTTGTAACTACCAACAAGTCCCACCCCATGCATATAAACCATCCTTTCAACATAACCTCGAACCACCACACTCACAAGCTTCTCTTCACCATTCGCCACCATATGATCCTTCCTTACCTCAGTACCAATCCAATCACTCCCAATCACCGCCACTTTCCTATGTATCATGTCCAAGTCCGGCAACCCAAGAAGCAGAGGTTCGCCTAAAGGAAATAGTAAATAAACTTCAAACAACCATTCGACAACTGGAGCAAGCAGTAATTCAATGGGTTTCTAGGCGCTCAAATACACAAGGATCAGCCACAACCCCATGTGAACAGTCTAACGAAGAGTGTAGCATGAAGGAGATACTAGAAACTCCAGTGGACAAGACAGAGAATGAATTCGTACTAGAACAGGTAGAAGAAGCTGTCATTGTTCAAGAAGAAGAGTTGGTTGAAGATCTAGGAGACGCTGAACCTCCATGGGAATCCAGAACTGAGGAGAACTCCGTCAAGGACGCTACAGTTGATGCTAAGGAGGATATTGTACAATCTCCAAGGCAAGTTGTTTATGAAGAATCAGACGGAATAACCCAGGACACAAATTCCCTTGATGATGATAGTCACAAGTCAAATTCTCTTAGTAATGAACTGGCATCCGCAAGTGAATTCTCTGAGGTCGAAGAATCTTCCCCAAGTGAATATGAAGACGATGCGGAGGTAGATTTCTCTCAACCTCCAATCTATGACTCGAGTGATGAGGAAGACATAGAAGACTTTGACCAGGACACAGATACAATTGTAGAACCTTGCAAGGAAGTGGAGGAATTCACAGAAGAGCACAAGGGAGTAGAACTTACAGAACCACCGGAAACACCTATCCCAAGGCCATTACCACCTAATACAAGCTTCAAGTGGGTACAATCCTTAACCTATAACTTTACTTATTCACTTGAATATGGTTTGCTTGAAACAGATGGCCAGCTTAGAGCTCTTTGCGGCTTTAAGAGTAAGAGGGAAATGGCTCGTACTTAGAGCTGGTGCACAAGGTTCAATAAGGTTCCACGCTTCACCTCGAAGTACATGGATTGGTATCATGCTCAATTGCATGGATCACGGAGAATGTTTGGTCACCATG